>NC_048301.1:122814135-122908631 GCF_013100865.1 Trachemys scripta elegans
TATTCAGCAGTTGACAATTGATGCTCGGGATCCTACTTCCCAATATTATCCTGGTTCTCTAAAGTTATTTTATAATCTTGTCTTAAAATAGTCTGCAGACTTTTATTTATTTAATAGTCTCTTTTTTATTTCTCCCTTTAAGAAAATTGCTGAACATTTGCAATGCTATTTATATATTCTTCATGGTATTTGCTACTCAGATCAAATCACAGAAGATCCAGAATTTTGAATGTTAGACTGAAAGGTGTGAGGGCTGAAGGCCTGAAAACTCCCACAGTGTGGTTGGATGAACCCTTCGGTAGCTGGTAGAAGCTACACTCTGTTTTGTCATGCTTCTTTTAAGGAACCTTAAGACTGAAGGCCAGTCACAGCAACATCTGCTGCAATGCATGTGGAGAGCGACTAGTGTTCTGGGTGCTTCAATTTCTGAGTGGCCAAATTCGGATGACTTACAGGGGCAAAGTTTTGCAAGTGCTGAGTATCCACCCTTTGAAAGTCAGGCTCCGGCAGCTTAAGAAGCTGGGCTGCAAGGGAAACGGCTCTTATTTTTGTTTTGAACATTACATGATCTAAGGGAATATCTAGCAAGAGGTACTAAAAAGTGCTCACCAAATAAGTACCTCGGATACAAATATTCTCGCTATTCAGTGTTCTCTACCTGAAATTCCCCTTTAAAAGAAAAAAAAAAGGGGGGGGGTAGGAGTCGAAGTTGACAGCTCCAGGAGACATGGCCTAGTGGTTAAAAGCAAATGAAATCCAAGTTCTAATTCTGACTGTCATCAACTCATGCGCCACCTTGGTCAAGTCAATCATAGCCTCGGTTTCCCAAGCTGTAAAATGGGGACAGCAGTCACCCACCTTGGTAAACCACTCAGATGCTCCAGTGAAGGTGGTTATAAAGTATTGTGCAAACACATACACAACCCGTTTCAATCCACCACTGTCTATTCATAGCTTATCGCCGGCAGCCAGTAGTCTAGGTTTCAAAATATCCCCTAAAAAGAAGGGTACAGCTGCCTCAAACCCAAGCTCATGATGTGCACCTGACTAACAAAAATAAACCCAACACAACACACACGCAAGTCTGCACCTCACAGTGCCCATGTCTACTGCTCTGTTTTCATACGGCAGTGAGAGTGGTGGTGAAATCATTTCAATTTCAAGGCTGAAACTTTGGGCCTGCTGCTCTTGACAGCATTCCATTACATGAACCCACGTATGGTAACTTGGCAATGACATGGTAGCTTTTGATTATGAAAGTACATGCAAATTATAGGATAATTGCCTGACAAATTTCCTTCTTTGTTTGAAGTTTGTTAGGCCATCTAAAAATTGCCAGTGACAATTGCAAGTGACATGGTAACCTACCATTGAACAACATGGTATCTTGTGACATAATTACCATGTTACATGAAGGAACGTGTTATTATTGTGTATATTTAGGGTTCTGGCTTCTCAATAACAGAGTTGCCACATGGTTGTGTGTCCTGGAAAGTCATGGAATACCATGGAAATCCACCAGGACAGAAGTCTGACAATTGGATTTGCTCAGATAATCTTTTAGGAAGGTTTAGGTCTGAACGGGACTTGAAACATCTGTATAAAAACACTTTTGGCTAAATTCCATCTCCACTGTTTAGAAAAGAATAGTGTTTGTGATAGTTAATTATGCTTTGAACTCAACCACAACTAGCAAGGCTGTAACCACAAAGCAGTCACTCAAAGGGCTGAGTCACAATAGCACTCCATTAAATATTAACTACAGGTGTATTCAGTGCTTGAAACACTGCCTGAAAGGGGGCTTCTAGGAGGGAAGATAACATCTGTGTCTAATGAACAACACTCATTCAAGGTTCTGCCTCATTTAGATTTACCATTTTTCTAAATTTGTCCAACAGGACAGACTCCTCCCCCATGATACAAGTACATTTATGTCACATATTGCTATTGAGTGATGTGCAATGTAACGTGGCAGTGCTGCAACAAAATATGGCCACATGGAGATGTTTCACTCTTGACCCTGGAAGCATTGCTTGTACAAAGCAAGACTACATAGACAACTAAGATGATTGCACAAATAGCAGAATTCAATCCATTCAAAACGCTGCTGGTAAAGTTGCCTCTCCTTTGCAGCTCTGACTGATTGATTCTCCATGTTCAAACTCTTCAACGGATTTCCCCTTGCCTGCTCCACTGGTCTCATGTTTTTTGCCCTCCCTTCAAGGTCCACTCCTGCTGCTGTTGTTTCTTTTAACTCTCCATATCAATTCCTTTGTGAGCCTGTCAGTTTTCTAGTTTCTCTTTGTAGTCTTCTTCCGTTCTCATTTTCACATCTTCTTCCATGCTGCCCTATACATCCAGAGCAGCCTCCTCCTCCCAATGCATCAGGAATGCTTCTTCAAAACACTTCTGTGAAGCCTTTCAAAAATAATTTCTTTAAGACTTCCATATCATGTTCAACTTATTCCCTTATCTGAAAAACAACAGGCATCTCATCCATTTAGTCCATGTCTAATTAAGACAATAAGCTATGGGCAGGAAGTGGATCTAAAGTTTTTAACGATCCAAACATCCTCCTGGGCCTCAAAAGAATAACAGTTGGTAAGTGGCTAACCTAAATCCATATTCCCCCTCCCTCTTAACCATATACAAGGACTAGGAGACCACGTGCCCAGTAGTTAGAGCAAAGGATTGGGATCCAAGTCTCGGCTGCTAATCCACACAGAGCCAAATGAGTCACTATGGTATGTGACCTCAGAGAAGTCATTTCAGTTCACAGTGCCTCACCCAGCCAACCTAAGGAATAGTGTTAAAATGCCAGGCCCCATTGAAAGCCATATGTTGCATCTGTACACAACTTTATGCAAAAACAAAATTGGTTAATTCTGAAGTGAGTTGATTTGAAGACAAAGATGCTGTGTCTGAGGAGAGACCTGAGGCTTTTTTCTAGCCATGTTATTCCCTGACCCTACCATCATCGAAATTCCTATCTCCTTGCTTTCCTTCACATTGCACAATTCTAACTAGGACATCCCACAGCAAGAGACAATGCTTTAAATACTAACTTTTCCCCCTGATTCTGCTGTGCACTGTTGAATAGTTTGAGAGTGGCTGCAGTTCAGTGGTAGGTTAAGCTATTACAGTACATCTAGGTCTAAATCATGTAGACCATACAATAGATAAAGCTAGCATTTGAGCTTTGCAAGGACCAAAAATGATTGCAGGATTTAGTCTCTGGAGTTCCAAGTGCTTTGGGATGCTACCCAAGTATGCGGTATTGAAGCCATGCCCCATCCCCTCCAATCATCTACTAGCCTTGAGCATGGTACCTTTGTGCATTAACCAGCCAAATGACTGAGCCTGCAGGATCAATATGTTGCTTGCTTCCTTAGGTAGTATTTTTAAGTATTGCTTGCCTTAACATCTACTAGATGTAATGATGGCCAACCAAACTATACAAGGAACTACCCAGAACAGGCTGTTTCAAAACATTTTTCACTGTTGTGGCCAGAAAACCATCCATATCTAGATTATCCTCACTGGAGGAGTAAAGGGGAAAAATAACCCAAAGTCTGACCACATTTTTGCCCTGAAGACTGCGAAGTATGCGCTTCAACAAACTACTATAGTGAGCAGACGTTCTAAAAGGCCAGAAGGCTTCCCACAGAAAATGCTCTGCTCCAGCCTGGAAAAGTCAGTGAGAGAGAGAAGGAATGACCAACAGGATTCCTACAGCCAGCCTTAACTATGGCTACAGGATGTGAAGTGAAAAGCTAAACTAATAAGTTCTCAGAGCATTTAGATAATACCTTGAATTGCAGCTGGAAGAGGGATGGGCACTCAATACAAAAACATGTGAAGATGTTATATGCCTATAATGGCCTGTCCAACTCAGGCTGGCTGCATTCTGCGCTAGCCGGGGCCTTTTAATCCTTTTGTCACCAGGCAAAATGACTATTTTTGAAGAGTTATTAGAAATACAAAATTAGGCTCTTTAAAAAAGATCACATGCATTGAAACCACCTACTGCAATACTCTGCCTAATACCTTTGAACAACAAACAGTGCAGCATCATTTAAGACCCTGCTGGATTTTTATTAATCACTCCCATATTAAAGAGCCAACTAAAGCCTCAAACAAGAGGATAGCAATGTACACCCTTCCAACATTAGATTGCTAATGCAAGAGCATTTCCTTTGGGAGGTTTTATCCCATCATTTAATATAAATGTGTTTTCTCAAATTTCATTGGCAAAACAAGAACAGTCTAATCAGGATGTAGCAGAATTAATCACCGTTCAAGACACGACTTTAGCCCATTTTTAGTGGTGTCTGCAGAAAGCACACAAGCTTTCAGTTCCACAAAAGTTTTTACTGCTGCTGGAAAGGACAGAAAAAAAATCTTCAAGGCACAATTATGGTTCTATAAATACATAGAATTCTCTAGCAACCTCTGCTTAATAGCTCTGTTTAGAGGTCAGATTTTGTGGGTGATATAATGCACTGTGTGTTTTAATGAGGATGTTTGCATTAAGTATCAGTTTGGCAGAGAACAAAAGGTGAGTTACATCAAAGCTGTATTAAAAAAAGGAAGTCACAGGGTGACTATTTAATGGCTTCCAGAGAAAGCTTTCTACTATAGAAAGGAAAATTGCTCCCCCACCAGCACCAACGTGTGTCCCCAAATACAGCAATTAAAAAAAGCCCAATAAAAAGAGATAATGCTGTGATCCAACCCTGGCTAGAATTTAAACAAACTATTTTGGGTGGAGGCAGATCCAGATGGATCCCTTCAGAGGAAAAAAGGCTGATCTGTCCAAAACTGAAGTGATTCATATCCCAAGACTACTTTTGCCTGGAGTTGCCACCACAGCTGCTATCTTGACAACAAAACATGACAAGCTTTCTGCATGTTGGGATATCAGCTGCAGCAGCGCCATGCAAGAAAGCCAGGATAAGGGACTCCTTTGTTCTGATGATCTGGCCACAAGATGGTCTCCAAATTTTAAGCTGCTCTGCATTCTCTGCATTATATAAACTTGTGTGCACACCCCCACCAGCATTCCAGCACTATGCATATACATATTCTAGCCTAAATAACAGTTAATAAGATGAATAGACATTCTTGTCTGATGGCAGAAAGGAAAATATCAGTGGTTCGTCACATCAAACAAAGTTCAGCACATGCTGGGTAATCTCACTCAAGCATCAAACTCATCACAACATGGGGGGGGGGGGGAGAAGTGGGAAGGAGGTAGCAGCCAAGGAAACATGTTCAGGGCACCAGAACATGATGTTTTAATCAAGTGAGAATAGTGCAAACCCTGATCTAAAAACAAGAGCTGCACTACAGAAGCAACTAAAATAACCTGGTCAGAACTGTATTGGATTGTCCTGTTTTGCACGTTGTCTTCAACTACCAACTCCCCAGGTAGAGAGACTCACTTGTTTGGGGCACTTCTTCAATCATGTAACACCCTACACACCCACATGGATATATAAACAAATAACCTTCTCTGGTTTCCTCCCACTTCATGGTGTTATCATGGTAGAATCAAAGAAGCCGAAAGTATTTCACAGACTGACCTGAATCATATGAAAGTTTCACTGGAGAATCATACTTTTATCTGACACACAGCTTCTAGCTGAAGGATTTTTAACCTGTCATCACCTTAGTATCTAGGTACCACACAAAAAAATTTGGATCATCGCCTTCATCCAAAAGTACCATTAACTCCACCTCTCCATCATTTATGCTGCTTTTCTTCCTGAGGCCAGGATCAAAAGTGATGGCATTGCAGAAGTAAGGGTTTTCTTAGGAGTATACTAACCCCCACCCCCAGAACTGAGGAGTTTTACTTAATTGATTAACTAAAAAGAGAGATATAGCAAACACAATAAATCCATAATATTAGAAAAAAGTATTCCCTTAATAGCCAAACACATCTAGGGAAGAGCTCTGATTCTGCCCTTCACTTTACACGTGTGTCAGCTCCCTCATTAAGTTATTCTCTATTTTCCACTATCCACCATTCCATTCCCCTTTGGAGTTACACTCCACCAGCAATAGTTGTGCTAATCCAGCTAATTAACTAACACATAAAGGGGAAACTACTTTTTTCAAACACACGCCTGGGTCACTTGAGAGAATAAGAATTTTCCCCTTTAAAGTTCCTAACAAAGGGACATGCTGCCCCCTTCCCTCCCCTGCCACCCCCCAACATTCAATATTTCAGCTCTCTCCTCCCATCCCCATGCCCAGCCTCCAGAAGGAACTTTGCAAAACTCTACTTGAATTGCTGGTCTTTGGTGCTCCTTGTTTTAGCCAGGAATCTCTCAGCCAACTTCTCCAAGTTCCTTGAGTAATCCATCTCGATCTCTGCCTTCTTGCGGAAGAAATCCTGCAAGTCCTGAAGTAGCTGGACCCGAAGCTCGCACTGTTGGTCGAGGCATTTCAACTGCTCAATGAGTTGGGTGCGAATCTCTGAGCAAGGAGAGAACCGAACAAAATACCAAGTGTTAAATAGAAGCCCAACAAAGGAAAACCAAGTGATAAAAGTTAACCTAGTAAATCAAGGTTAAAGGAGCTCTCCCTCCCCATCAAGAGATCACCAAAAGCATCTAATTAACTGTTTCCATAGTTAGAAAATGGTTACAATTACCTTTAGGTGACTATGGACACAGGACGAGAGTAAGGCGATCTGGAACCTAATATTGTACACTTACAAGCAAAGCTCTACTGCTGAAAATTTCATCAATCCTAAGTGTCAAGGGCATATCTGGCATTAAGCAATGGTCACTTCCCCAAAAATGTCCTGAATCCCAGCCTGGATAAGACTGCAAAGCTGCAATCTCTCCTCTTCCCCTGCACCTCAAAAATCACTCCACAAAGTCTCTCAATCAAACTCCTTGGTTGACTATTCCGGAGGCAAAACCAAAGGAGCTGTGTGCGTTTTGGATATTCCCAAAAGACACCAATTTGGGATTATTCAGTTCAGTGCAGTTAATGTGTAACCTCCGTTATTAACACAGCACCACCCAACTGATAAACCCCTGTTTGGAGGAGCCAGACAGCATTTCCACTTGGACAAAGCCTCCAAAAGTAACACTTTCTTTTAAAAAAGGATCTCTCCGAATAACAGATGTACACATGTATGCCATCCTTGTACTTTTCAGGTACAAGTGTTCTTTAATGCTGTTTATGAAGCAGAATTATTAGCAGCAATACCAGTTTGCATTTATATGGCATATTTCATTTAAGATTTCAAGGCATTTTACAAATGTGAAATCAACCCTTTAAGCTTTTGGAGATAGGCTGTTAATCTCATTTCACTGATGGAGAAAATGACACACAGAATGGCTAATGAGTAGCCCACATTCACACAGTGAATCAGCATGAAGCAGAGATGTCACAGTCCCTTGCTTTAAAAAATAAATAAATAAGTAAATAAAACACACAGAACTGGCAGTTATTGAGTTACTAGGAGAATATTTAGCTTCCAACTCTAGCAATTAACACAACAAGAAAATAATAAAATATGTACTTTCATCTGAGGATCTCTGGGTGCTCAAACATTAATTAGAGCTGCCTATTATCACTGGTGATTTGCTGTGGCTTCTTCCTAAGTGTTGAAAAAACATGTTGTTCCAGGACTGAATTTAAACTGCAATGTAAGTTAGCAAATGAAGTACTTAGCATTCAGGTCTTCTTCTACATGCACAGCTTTGTTTATGCCCGTGGATTGCACGGATGCAAAGCTTTATGATAATGGTCTTATTTGGGGCTGTGGTTGGAAAGTACTTATTCCTAGAATGATCCATTTGAAAAATGTAACAGACATTGAAGTAGATTAAGAAGACCATTTTTAATGGCACTTCAGACAGATAAATAAACTTAAACATTAGTGCAACCAGCTTTGCTTGCCTCCCTGAGCACATCTGTCCTCTTGTCGCTGACGGAAACTTACCAGGATCCAGCTCTGACCACTTTACCCTGCCAATGCACCACAAAGACCAGCAGGACAGTGTGAACAAGTAACAGTTCCATGGAGTTCAGTGACAACGCTCAAACAAAGTGATCATGCACCCTTATTTGGGAGGCGGGATAGAGGGAGAAAAGGGGAGCAGTGGTAAGGGGTTCTGTTTCAGGTTGTTTTTTCCCCTCAAAAAAGTCAGGATATTAGTTAATTTTTTCAAGTTATGGGATAACTTAAGGCTCTCAAATTTGAGTTCATCTTTGTAAAAGAGTTGAAATTGAAAGTCTTGCTTTCCCAACAGTTTACCATCCAAGGCAATTCAGAACACACAGTTCAAGGAGCAGGTAAAGATTGTGATTCCCCCCAGCTGCTGCTCTCCCCATAAATGCTACATGAAGGCAAACCTGGTCAATTGTAATTTTTTTTCTGGTTGGAGAACTCATGCATCTTCTATCCCTCTGTCGGGGAAAATAAAATTACATGCAAATATGCAAACTTATAGTTGTGTGCATTTATTTTCCGTCAAAACACCGAGCCACATTCATTCCTTCAGGCAGAGTAAAGTGTCAATTACACCTCCTTCTCCTAGCGTGGCCTGCTACAAAACACAGGATGGGGTTCACACTCTGGGAAAGGTACCACTGCCATCTGTTCTACAGTCAGGGTTAGATTCCATTTCCATCAGGGCTCCATAGAAGCCAAGCCAGGGGAGACCACAATGGACAGGCACACAGTATTCTTTTAAGTGCACACTGATCATGATCGATGGGCTTCTTGAAAAGGGCCTCTGAAACCATTCATGGTGCCAACTGTGGAGTACCCTACGTAGGCAATGTTAAAAACAAAAACTAACAAAAAAACCACACCCTACATGTTATCTCTCCTGCAAATTTGTGATACCCTGCTGCACATTCATTTCCACATGGCAGTAACATTTCAGGATTTACAGGGGTTGGAGGAAGCAAAACACTTAACACTAACACAAAATTTATTAGCAGTTATTTAATGGTTGATACTCAGATTACACTATATTTCTTCCCCATTCGGCTTTCTCCCCATTTCCAAAAGCAATAATGGATTTGAAAAGCTTTGTATGCGTGATGAGCTTATTAACGTGCTATGCAAATAGACCTCTTTTCCATCTGTGGCTTTGTCGGTAAGACTGATACAGGAATGAAGGTGAGCCAGCTATATATAATAGGCTGAGGAGCAGACAGAGCATTCCATAAGGAATGTGCAGTAATTCATTGTTTCCTTGGTGTAATGAATCACTCTCCTCACCACTTAACCTAATACTCATTTGCAAGTCTGCTATTCTGACACAGAACATCCTGCAAGGCCAACCGCATTAGCGAATTTCTTCTCCTCCCACCCTCACCCCCTCAAGTAAAACTGATGGTCACATACAGTCAGGTGGTGTTGCTATGTGGTAACTAAGGAAAGACTCCCATTGATTTCAATGAACTTTGCCTCAAGCTCTAAACCTTTAATAGGGTAAAAAAAAAAATTGTAGCTAGCATACACACAGGTAACAGAGGCACCTGAAAAGTAGATTCCGATCTGTGTCCCAGTAAAAATGGCACAAGCATCATGCATGCAGCAAGTCACTGGCATGCAATGGGTTCTATTAAAAGTAGAGTAGACAGTTGTGTTTGGTAATAGAACCCCTCTTACTTAAAAAAACAGAGCGTGGGGGAGGAGCACAGCAGTGCAGAATACTATCTAGAGCAAGGGAGGGGTCTTAAACTTCATTGCACTGTGACCCCCTTCTGACAACAAAAATTACTACACGACCACAGGAAGGGGGACCGAAGCCTGAGCCTCGCTGCCCAGGGCTGAAGCCCTCAGGATTTGGCTTCAGCCCTAGGCAGTGGAGCTCAGACTTTGGCTTCAGCGCCGGGCTCCGGCAAGTTTTATGCCAGCCCTGGTGACCCCATTAAAACTGGGTCGGGACCCACTGTGGGGTCCTCACCCACAGTTTGAGAACCGCTGATCTAGAACCTCAACCTCTTTCAATGCCCCAATGTCCTAATTTTAAAATTATTTGTTAATTAACTGATCTATTGCTTGTAGATGCTCCCTCCAAATGCTTGGAAATGAAAATGCCTCTTCCTCCCTATTTTTGTAATAGCTTGTTTTTTTACAGCAAATTAGTGATGATTTTCACCCTATAGTTCCAAAATCATAGTTAAAAATTAAAAATGGCATATTCTGTTTGCTCCATTATTTATGCACCAAGTGTCCTATGGGCTGCAGCCCAGCTCCTGACAGATCTGTTAGTGAACCGTTGCTCCAGAGACTCAAGAGAGCACTGACAGTGGCTCGATTTTCCCCTCAATATTTTTTAACAGCAGTGGAAGAAAAATATGTTTCTCGGGAATGTTTCCAGTTCCATGAACAGGGCCAATTAGATAGGCAGAACTGCAAGGTCTCAATGCGTTGATGAAACATGGTGTTTGAAGGAGGAATTTAGGTTTATGAGGAACTGGACAACCTATTTGGGAAAGGAAGAGTCTATACAGGAAGCTCCAACATCAAAATGGAAGAAGACTGCTAGAATGTAAAGGCAGGGGAAAGACGATAGGTGTGGAGGAGCACACAGTTCAGACATACGCATCCCTTAGGGAAGGATTTATTAAAGGGGATACTCTATATCCTAGCAAAGAGGAGATGACAGAAGTTGATAAAGTACGGGTAGGAACTGAAGAAAGGAAAGAAAAGGGAAGAAAGAATCCCATTCAATTACACCACATGAAGGCAGACAACCAAATATTGACAAATCTGGTAAGTGCTTATATACAAATAATAGAGTAGGTCACACTGGTGGGAAGTGGCACTACATGTGAAAAGAAAGCAATGTCAAATATACTAAAAACCTTAAATGAATCAAACAATACCACAGAATCTCTATGGATAGAAATTCCAAGCATTAATAAGGGTATATAATACCAAGCGGGTATATACCACCAAGCACCTGACAGGTCCTTGACTCTAACTGAAATGCTCAGAGAGATTAGAGAGGCTACAAAAACAGAAAACCCAATAATAATGGATCCCGCTATGATTTACACAGGTGTTTTTAGTAAAAGTCATGGACAGGTCACTGGCAATCAACAAAAATTCATGGTCCATGACATGACTTTTTACAAAATACCAGTGACTAAATCTTGGGGAGGGGGTGGGGGGAGGGCTCCGTGACTGCCACAACCTCAGTGACAGACAGACAGCCCGAATAATGGGGGATTTCAACTAGTTCCATACTGACTGGATACATGTCACCTTAGGATGGGATGCAGAGAAAAATGTATACATCCTTCATGACTGCTTCCTGGAGCAGCCAGTTATGGAATGCACAAGGGGAGAGGCAGTTCTTCGTTCAGTCCTAAGTGGTGCACAAGATTAGGTATAAGAGGTGAACATAGCTGAACTACTCAGTAATAGGGACCATAATGGAATTAAATTTAACATCTTTGTAGGGGGAATAATTCTTAAGAAGCCCACCACAGTTGCATTTAACTTCAAAAAAGGAAACTGCACAAAAATGAGGAAGCTAGTTAAATAGAAACTAAAAGGAGCAGACACAGGAGGAAAATGCCTGCAAGCTGCATGGAAACTTAAATGCTATAATAGAGGCTCAAATTATATGCATACCCTAAATAAAAAAAGATACTAACAGGACCAAAAAATGCCACAGTGGCTAGACCAAGTAAAGAGACCGTGAGAGACAAGGACAGCCTTTAACAATTGAAAGTGAAATCCTATTGTGGAAAACAAAGGAGCACAAGCATGTGGACACCGGTGATCTAGTGGATCTAGTGTACTTAGACTTTCAGAAAACTTCTGACAAGGTCCCTCACTGAAGGTTCTTAAGGAAAGTAGGCAGGCCTGGGATGAGAGAGATGGTCCCCTCATGGATCAGTAACTAGTTAAAAGATAAGAAACAAAAGGATAGGAATAAATGTTAAGCTTTCACAGTGGAGAGAGATAAATAGCAGGGTACCCAAAAATCTGTACTGAGACCACTGCTGTTCAACATATTCATAAAGGATCTGAGAAGAGTGGTAAAACACCAAGGTGGCAAAGTTTGCAGATGATACAAAGTTACTCAAGACAGTTAAATCCAAAAATGACTAGGAAGAGTTACAAAGGGATCTCACAAAACTGGGTCACTGTGCAACAAAATGGTACTGATAAACCCAAAGCAATGCACATTAGAAAACAATCCCAATTATACATACACAATGATGAGGTCTACATTAGCTGTCACCACTCAAAGATCTTGGAGTCATTATGGATAGTTCTGAAAACATCCACTCACTGTGAAGGGCAGTCCATCAAAAAGCTAACAGAATGTTAGGAACCTTTAGAAAAGGGATAGGTAACAGCACAGAAAATATAATGCCACTATATAAATCCATGGTATGCCTACACCTTGAATACTGCATGCAGTTCTAGTTGTCCCATCTCAAAAAAGATGTTAGAATTGGAAAAAATACAGAAAGGGGCAACAAAAATTATTAGGGGTATGGAACAGCTTGCATATGAGGAGAGATTAGAAAGACTGCAACTGTTCAGCTCAGAAAAGACAACCCAGGGGGATAAGATAGAGTCTATAAAATCATTGTGTTGAGAGAGTGAATAGGGGAGTGTTATTTATCCCTTCACATAACACAGGAACCAGGGGGTCACCCAATGAAATTAACAGGCACCAGGTTTAAAACAAACGTAAGGAAGCACTTCTTTACATACACACAGTCAACCTATGGAACTTGTTGCCAGGGGATGTTGTGAAGGCCAAAAGTACGACCAGGCTCAAAAAAGAATTAGTTAAGTTCCTGGAGGATAGGTCCATCAATGGCTATTAGCCAATATGGTCAGAGATGCAATCCCATGATCTGGGCATCCCTAAGCCTTCAACTACCAGAAGCTGGGACTGGAGTGGATGGGTGGATCCCTTGATAATTCCCCCGTTCTGTTCATTCCCTCTGAAACATCTGGCACTGCCCACTGTCAAAAGACAAGATACTGGGCTAGATGGACCATTAGTCTGACCCAATATGGCAATTGTTATGTTATTATGTTCTTTTATATGCCTCCTGCTGTATTGCAACAGGTGGCAAACAATGCACAGGGCAGCCTTCTTGTTTCCCTCTAAGATCTAGCTCATTTAGAATTTGACTCCCACTGGCATCTCGGCATGTAGTCACATGACAGCTAGTTTACTCCATTAAACAGACTCTCAGCTGAATTATTGACCCTATCCCAGACCCAGAGAGGTGAAGTCTTTTGTCACAAAAGCTTATTTTATATTGTATCCATCATATGAACAGAACATCAAAGCTGATTCATTGTTTTCCCTTAAACAGATATGGAAGCAAAGCACACAGCTCAGATTCAGCAACCACTTGCCTCTTATAAATACTTGCCCATTTAGAGCTTGATTATCTGCATTAGGTTATCTTGGGGGAAGTCAGCTACTCCATTGGCACATGCAAGCACAATAGCTGGTATTGGAAGCAATACTCAGGATGTGTCAGAAGGCAAGATTGGGGTGGAGTGGAAAACAAAGATATAGCTAAGAGTGGTAATGCAATTGTTTTCTCCCCCATCTCCTGCTACCGATCATTGATTTCTTAGGAAGGTAGCTGTAAGGCAAGCTCAGAGATTCTGCACCAATAAAGTTCTTCTTTTAACAAGAACTGCTCGGGAAATCACTTCCATAGCAAACAAAAACAAAAACCAAAACACACATCAAAGCTGAGTTCAATGACTGCCTAATTCTGCCAGGCGTGGTAACTGCTTCATGAGCACCCTGAACTTCCATTGACCTCAGTACTTCACAGCACTGGGACCTACATGAGGGACAGAGGACTAAGAGGCAGGAAGACGACAGAGGACAAAAAGTCATGAACTTCAGTGTGTGGGTCATTTGCAGAAAATTCAGCTCCCTATCCTGCTCCGTGCTGAGTGATCTCAACCCGCAAAGCCTTCAGCGAGAATCGAGGACACTCCGGGCCTTGCAGACTCAGGCTCAATTTTTCATGGTTTGGATCTGGAAACAGGATTGAAATCCAAAACACTTCCAAATTCCAGGGCTGTTTACGCTGGGAGATGTGATGGGTGGCATGGGGCACCCCTCTTGACTTTCAAAATTGACTGGAAAAAAAACCATTGCTCTTTCCCTAAAGAAGCTGGGTGCCAAATCAAAAGAGAAAAACTAAACAAACAAAAAGGTTTCCAAAGTAAATCTTAAAGAGACTCACACACTGTGCTACAAGCATTTAAAATCCAATGTTAAGTTTAATTAAGCAAATGCTTCTCAAACTGCCTCACATGCACCTCTCCTGCTAAACACCAAGACTAATTGTAACCTTTCCCTTTAGCAAAATGTGCTGCATCAGGACTTTTTGTTGTAAATAAATGCACTGTTTCTGTGAGAGGAAAAGTAACAGCTGATTGGGCTGCATGCACTGGGGAACAATAGGCTATTGAACACAAGTGCACCCAGGCTGTGGGGTTGAGCTGAAGCAGGGCAACCTTGATCATCAGTTTTATTTTTTAAACAGTACTTTGCTCTCGCCACAAATAAAATAAATTCAAGAATGCAGGAATTTCCTGAGGCTCACTCGGCTTTCTAGGATACAAAACACCTATTTGTTATCCCACTGATTAAACAGGCATGAGAATTTTTTCAGATGTACAGTCAGAACATACCAAGGCAGCATGTGCTGTGAACTGTGGGTTACTATATTACACTGGCGCTTTTATAACATTGCAGTCGCAATACACAGATTTTTTTTTTTATTTCAGTTCATTGGTTTGGCATCCCTTAAATTAGACACCACAAATTAGCGCTACACCCCTCTTTTTAAACGCTTCATTCCTTTCCTTTTTTAAAAATTAAAGCCCCTACTCACCATTTGCTGATACCATCATTTGCTGCAAGCCAAGTCACAGAATTAGTATCCT
This sequence comes from Trachemys scripta elegans, assembly GCF_013100865.1. NCBI lineage: Eukaryota > Metazoa > Chordata > Testudines > Emydidae > Trachemys > Trachemys scripta. Next base: position 122,829,080 of record NC_048301.1, read on the forward strand.
CCAGAATCTGTTTTCATACAGCCACTATTTTAAGGTCACACAGATGTTTAATCTCACCTCATCCATCACTGTGTTCTCAAGCATGGACTGTTTCCAGCCCCTATTACTACACGGCTGGATTTTCAGGTTAGTAGCAGAGTGGCTTCCGTGATATTTACCCATCTCAGTTTCTCCCCACCATTAAAATGATAGCATGCTCTTTGAGAGTATGAAGCAACCCCTCTGGCCCCCCAAAAATTGATGGCATTAAATATGGAAACCGTCAGCCTATCCTCAGCCAAAGGAAGTGTTGCTCTGATTCTTGTACCTGTTTTCCCAACACTTCAATAGGACCAGCACTTTAAGGAGCTGCAATTTCAATGAACCTCTTCTGTTGAGTTGGTCACTGCCAAGAAGTAATTGGTATTATTTGTCTGGCATAAAGTTACAGGGGGCATTAGAGCCACATAATAAATTGTGGCCACTCCACATTCAGCTGTTTCCAAAGGTGAATAAGCATTATCCCCACTTTATAGATGGGGAACCTGGGGCCCAGTGAAGGGAAGTGACCTTCTCAGCATCATACAGAGTCAGTGGCAGAACCAGGACTTAGACCCCAAGTCTTCCTATTCCGAATACAGTGCCTTATGCCAATACTGGACCAAGCTACCTCCTTCCCACAAACACAGCATAGCCAATAAATACATATCCAAAAGCCTCCAAAGGTAGGAGAAGGAAAAAATAAAGGTTCCAGCTATTTACAATTAGATTAAAAAGTAACAAAAGGAAAACAGTATGCCATTTAATCACTTCCAACATCATGTTATAAAGATCCTTAATTATAAAGGGCAGAGGTGAAGAATATAATCTAAATCTAGACAGCTACATAATTTTTCATCCCTTTCCTAGCCATCTTCAGTACTTCAACCTCAGCATTTGTAAGTAGCTTCAAGGACAGACCTTAACTGCCATCTGGCTTGTCCTGTAATTTGTGAATTAAGCTAGGTATTAGGGGGAAAGTTGACACTGCACATTACGTCTTATTCATAAATTTATCATTAAGTAGATTCCATCTAACTAACTAGTCTCCCCTCCCACCTTTTCTTGTTAATTCTCCACTGAATCTCATGTACAGAGGCAGACTGGATGAAAGGAAAACATGAAAAAGCAAATGACATTGCTGACTGCGCATTGCCGTTTTCCTATACAACATAAAACAGGCTGCAAGTTCTTTTTTCATTTTGAAAAATAAGGTAAGAAAGTTCACCAATTCCTTCCTCAACCCTTAAGTCAGACATGTGAGTCAAAGCACATAGGATTGACAGATTCCCTCAGTCCAGTTTGAGTGCCAATCAGACTGGGGGGAAAACTGACCTGTTTAATGTGTGCCATTTTGAAAAGCAAACCAGTTTACTATATCCAGGTATTATTATATAGATGAGCCAGACATAACCCTCCTTCCCTATATACAATTAGCATTCTACTGTACATACAATGTCCATGTCCCAGCCTGCTGTGCTACTCTTCCCATAGGGCTTTATAAAGCACTAATATATGGAGATATAGCTATCTCATAGAACTGGAAGGGACCCCGAAAGGTCATCAAGTCCAGCCCCCTGCCTTCACTAGCAGGACCAAGTACTGATTTTTGCCCCAGATCCCTAAGTGGCCCCCACAAGGACTGAACTTACAACCCTGGGTTTAGCAGGCCAATGCTCAAACCACTGAGCTATCCCACCCCTTCCCCCGTTACTGCTGCATAAACATTCACGATCATGGTCATTCAGGTACAAACTCACCAGCCTTGGCTTTCTTCAGATTCCTTTGGTCAATCATTTGAGAGGCACATTTTAAACCTCACAATTATTTTCATGTTTTACTTTGAAGAACCCTTACAAATTAAGACTTCAACGGCTTGTGCTACCTGAAGTATAGAAATGTTAGTCCTGTTGTCCTGACAATTGTCAGCTCTGGAAATGCCATCTTGTTCCTTGAAGTTCCTCCCACTGGAGAAAGTATTTTCTCCTTCCCCTCACAAATACATAAAGCACTGATGGCCCCAGTCTTACCATGAGCGTAGCGACCCCTGCATACAGGAGAGTGCAGTTTTCAAGACTAGCATTTAAACGAGGAAGCCTCTGATGTGTTCGTGGAAGAGTCACTATGGCTAGATTCAACATAAACAACACACCCGATGCCAGTCTATCAAAATATTAAGAAAACAGTCCAACAACAGAACAAGGCAGAGGCAAAAAGGCAAAAGTGAAGCCTGTATTAAATTGCATCCGTTTGAGTGAGCTCAGGACAAGCCTTGACAGCCGGAGCATTATAGCAGTGTGGCTTTGCATCGCTACTTTAGCACTAGTTGCCATTTAATAGCTTGAGATGTTCACAAAGTACAGGAATATGAACAGTCATTACGCTTAACCAACCAATATAGACTCAAACACACACCCCATTGCCTTTTGTGCCATGTATCTATAGCGATGATGGCTTCCCTGTAAATATTTTATTCCCCAGAAATATTGGTGAACATAGCGGAGGAAAAAAAGCCTGCCGAGGGATAAATTAGCCCTCAATTTATACCATACAAACAAATGGACAAAGACATACAGTAACAGTTCTCAAGAATTTCACATTGCGGACCTCGTCTTTTAATCAAGATCCTCCAGTGGAGGATTCCCCATTCCACTCTACCATATTTCCCACAGCTACAAGAGTGCTGGAATATATACAAATAGTATTAGGTCAGATGTAATGAGGTAACTTGAAATCAAGTCCCTTAATATGATGGATACAGCTGCTTATTACATCCCTCTCTCCCCTCATTTTCTCTGGGGCTTTACATTCATCTTTCCTCATTGCTCTGAGCTGTCCAAGGCACTCTGCTTTTATCCTCTTGTGCATTTACAGATTTGACCCTATTTAAATTTGCACAAGGGAGACTCCCAGCAGAGATGCACAGGAAGCAGCCACACAGGGTGCAGAGAAGAGTTTAAGTCTAGTTGGTAGAACCTTAAAGGGGAGTCGGGGGGGAGGGGAGGTGTCCTGGCCTGCAACAAGTTTCCCTTTATGAAACCTGATAGATGCTTCACCAGTGTTACTGAAGCAGATTCAGGGACAAGTTGGAAGTGCTCCATAAACCAAAGTTTAAGAATCACATGCAAATCCACATTAAAGTGATTGTCTTGTATCTCAATGGATGAGGCAGAAAATACAAGCGCTCTGTATCGCCAGCCAGCTGTACTCATTCCACCCTCCTAAGAAAGCTTCCACTGTTTTTTTTGCCCTGTTATCTCAGCAACTTAAGGAGAAATGAAATACCTTTACATTGACTGTTGTGCAGAAACAGAATTGCTGAAGTCCTCATGGCTCCACTTTTTATCTTTTACTCACACCTCTTATCTTCACTTAATCTGCTTAACTCCTGCTCAGCAAACAATTTGGCAGCTGGTTTGACCATTCCCTTTGTAAGCAGGGTGACTTACTATCTCAGTTCAGGTTTTGTTTTTACATCATTCAAAACATCTGCTTCCCCATAACTGCTTCTGCTGGCCACGAGTTATACAAAGGGGTAATTTTTTGAGAGTACATATTCATATAGATACTGTATCAAAGTGGAAAGTTACAGAATTTCCCCTCTCCACTCCACCAATTGGAACAGCTATTAAAATAATTCTCCCGCTGATCATCAGTTAAGAGGGAGCTTGATGACACAAGAGAAACAGTGACGTATGGCAATTCATAGAATTGGGAAATTTTCTGGGGAAATTCAGCTGCTTAGCAAGCAGAGACAGAGAACAACATCCTATGTCAGTATGATTTTAAAACCCACACTAAAAGCATCAGGGACCAGAGTTCACCTTTGTGATACGAATGCCCATTGAGGCATGCCTCAAAAATACTCAGAGATGCGTCTCCGAGGTGGAAGATATTTGCAAAATTTTAACAGACACCCTTGCTCTTCTACAGCACCTTGTCCCAGAGCATTTGAAATTACTTTAAAACAAAAACTACTGTGGCTCTTAGAATCCCTGGTATCAGTATTATCTCCGTTTGGGGACTGTAGAAACTGAAGCAGACAGCTCACGTGATCTGCTCAGGATCACACAGTAGCAACAGAACAGTGTTTCAAACCGGGGAATCCTGGCTCCCAGTCACCTTCTCTTTTCCACACCACGCTTCTACAGAAATAAAAAGGGCACTCTCTCTCCTTATGAGGAGTTTCTTCAATGATAATTTTTCGACTCTAAGTAGCTTGCACTGGAAAGCACAGAGTGAATCACACAGACATAACAATTCAGTATTCCAGGAGGAACAAGAAGCTAATGCTGCTTTTCACAGTTCAGTTACCTCAGCCATGTAACAGCACCGAAGTCTTTCCATGACATTCCCATCCCTGTCCCAGATGCCAAGCTATTTAAAATTATGAGACACCCGGGAAAGGATTGGGTTGGCAACAAAACAAAAGCAGCATCCCCAACACCTACCCAGATTTTTAAAAGTCTCTCACCCACATGTACTGGTCTTAACGGACAGAGCTGATTGAGTGACACGCAGAAAACTTTTATTAAAGCTAATATTTAAAAAAATTATATAATACACAGGTTAAGAAAAGAGTATCTGTACATCTGGGTATAGTGGTTAGATTATCCATAAATACAACGTTTGTTTAGAAACTCATAAGATACACATAGTACATAATTGGCAATAACCCAAATGTAGATAAATTTAATACAGTTTAGGTATTAGAATCCAAATACTTGGGTACCTCACTCATGAGAGGTTATACAGTTGGTTGTAGAAAGCAAATATAGGAATGAGTGTGGATTGTCCCTCAGTAATTGAGCATTTAGGATCGGATGCCCCTTAGTAGATATAATCCATCAGAGAAGTATTTACAGTTTCCCCTTCCCTGAAACGTCCCTCATGACTCCTTTGCGAGGATTGGTCCTCCTCACATAAATTAAAGACAACCAGGAACACACTAAAGCAGGGGTGGCCAACCTATGGCTCCAGAGCCACATGCGGCTCTTCAGAAGTTAATATTTGGCTCCTTGTATAGGCGCCGACTCCAGGGCTGGAGCTACAGGCGCCAACTTTCCAACAGGGTGTGCTCACTGCTCAACCCCTGGCTCTGCCACAGGCCCTGTCTCCACTCCACCCCTTCCCGCCCTCTCCCCTGAGCCTGCTATGCCCTCGCTCTTCCACATCCGAGCCTCCTGCACTCCACCAAACAGCTGATCGGAAGGTGCAGAGGGGGAGGGGCTGCCGGGGGACAGGAGGTAATGGGGGCCTGCTGACTTATTACTGTGGCTCTTTGGCAATGTACATTGGTAAATGCTGGCTCCTTCTCAGGCACAGGTTGGGCACCCCTGCACTAAAGTCAAAGCCAAGGACAAAACAACTGGGAAAGGGGGTCACCAGACTGAGGAGCTTCAAATGCAGCCCAGTCACCCATTAAGCAAGTGCATGGGAAGCAACTACATAAGACAACTTGAAAAAAAGTCAACAAGCTTTAAATTACAAATATGGCTTTGCCAGGATCCTCTCTTTCAAGTGACTCAGCAGCATAACAAAGACAAAGGCTGCAAAATGAACACGAGGCCACATTATACAGTAGACTGAAATAGTAATTTTAGATCCTAGGCCTTGTCAGCAATCAGTTTCTTAAAACAAACTCCCATCTCCCAAAAGGTATAATTAACTTATGTTTTAAATGTCAGAGTAAGACTTGCAATAATGCAGACATTTGGTTATCCTTTTAAACCGTCCAAGAGGTTACAGTTAAGGCAAAGATTATTGTTTAAATTCAAAAATTGACTCCACTCAGTTTCAGATTTTAACTTAAATCAAAAATCCACAGACAGAAGTAAAAACAAAAAAGGGCATAAAGCTAAAAATAACAAAAAGAAAATACCGGTAATTGGTTTTTGATTGGGCCTTTACTAGTCATGATATTAGTTGATAGTGGTGGGGAAGAGGAGGCACAGAGGGGGAAGGATTTAAGGAAGCCAGCAGAAAAGAATGACGGATTTTGAAAATACAGAAGAAATGGTGCAATGTGGAAAATTACACACACACACACACACACACACACACCAAGAATTAAAAGGCGAATCTAACATTAGAGACAAATATCAGAGTAAAGAAAAATTGGCTGGTCCCTTTGGATTCGTTAAGTGTGTTAGGTTCAACTGCTAGGCCACTGCTGGGATTTCAATGTTATGGAAATTGTATCTTCAGAAACGATTTCCAATCCATTTCTAGCAAGTTATTTAGATACAACCCTGATATTGTTACTGATTTCCCCAAGCTCATGGATTTCATGTGTTGTGTAGAGGCTGTGTGTTTCCTAGTTTATGGGTAAAAGGGAGGAACTCACCAGCCATAATATCTTCCAGCCACCCTTGCTGACAGGCCAAATTAAAATCAACCTTTGGTCCTTGGAGAGCCAGAGTTCAAACTGGCTACCATTGGTTTGGGCATTAGACAGAAAGAAGCATCATGTTCAGAGATCTGGCCTCTTGAACACAGAGATGAGCTGTATACAAACATCAGTAGCTAGCCTCAAGAGGAGGAAAGAGGCAAAACATACACACATACAACAGTCTCAGTCTGCAAATTTAAATGCCACCAGGTGATTAAATAGTCAAAACTGCAAAATTTTCCAAGCTAAGTCACACAATCAGAATTTCATCAAACAAAACACATTAACAGAACATGCTGACGACCCAACAGCAGCACCACACATCCCCTGGAGTCTAGGGCCTAGACCAGTGGTTCCCAAACTTTAACAACCAGTGAACCCTTTTCAATAAACTGTCAAGTCTCATGAACCCCCTCCTAAAAATGAATATTTCCAGGGATTTTCTAACTTTACCTGAGTATAAATTATAAAAAGAAGTGATCTTGGAAATATAAAATGTGTTTTTATGACATGATTACACACTATTTATTATTTATCATTACAGTATTTTTATTACATTATGAAAAAAGCAACACTCTTCCAAGATCTCACTTTCGTTGCTTGTATCACTTTGAATAAGCCTGTTATAAGACAAGGCTCCTATGTTTAATCAAGGAGTATCAGATGTGAAACAGCATAAAGGTATTTAAGAAGCCAACTCCAAGAGTTCCTCCTACACAAGCATTCAGGTCTTGAGCAGTCCAGGCAAACAACGCACGTTACAACAAAGCTCAAACTAGTTCTTCATAATAGTTTTAAAAACAATACTAGCTGCTTATTTATTTTAAAAACAGCAAAAAATATCCACCTCCCTTTCCATTTCTTATAAGGCGTTTTGAAGTCTCCTCAGTGTGATAGATATGCTTGCTTTGATCTGCTTAGTTCTTGGAAGTCCAGAGGCTACCATTGGCTACCATTGGTTTGGGCATTAGACAGAAAGAAGCATCATGTTCATGCTGCTTGCCCCATGCTTCCCGGGGTCCCTATGGACAGCTCTGTCCGCCATTAGGGATTTTTTTCCCCCAAGACCCCCCTGTAACACTTCGTGAACCCCAGTTTGGGAACCACTGGCCTAGACCACTGAGGTGGAAACAGGAAAAGGAGAGGAATGAAGGTAGTCTTCTGGTTAAGTCATAGGAATAGTGAAGAGATCTAGCTTCTAGTTCAAACCCTGCAGTACAGGCTGTGGGACCCTGAAAGAGGCACTTCACCTCTCCATGCCTCAGCTTCCCTAATCCGAAAAATGGGGATATTACTAGTTCCCTACCTCACAGGAGTAGGTAGTATTAATGTTTAAGGGGGGGTTAAGGTACTTGGATAAAAGTTGTCTGTAGAATTAGACACTTGCAGCAGTTTTTCCTCCTAAACTGCATTGTTTTAAACTGCATTGAGGTCATGGATGATCACATGAAGTTGAATAGTAGTAAAGCATAAGGGTAGCATAAAGTACTTTCTGTAAGAGTAGGGTTTAAGACTGGGTTTCAGATGCAATATTCCGTGAAATACTGAGTACTTTTTTTGCATGTACCTCAGTTTATGCTGAGTCATGAATTTCTTGGGTCTCTCAGATCTTACATAATATGTAGCACCACAAGGGCATTTAAAAAAAAAAAAAATGAAGAATTGAAACTTGAAGATTCCTGCTGTAAGTGCAGTTTTGTAATATACCAAATCAGATCTAATGGTCTGAAAAGTTCTTCCAACCAATGGTCTCAATGAACTTTGCACACATTTATGAGTTGTCCCTCAACACCCACGTGAAAAGCAAAGCATTGTCATCTATATTTCGGAGACTGAAGACAATGGGTTTGCACACAATGCAAGGCCCCACATCAGCAAAACACTTCAGTATGTGCTTGAAGTTAAGCAACTCAAGGTGCTGGCCAAGAATCATCAACCCCTATGCACCTCAAGCACTATGTTGGTGCAATGAAAGGCTAATTTGGACTGCCAACAGCATTTGACAACACATTGTCCATGCTCTTGACATCAATGAGGAAGGTATTTAATAAGAAAATATGGACTGAACTACCCCATACAGAGATTCACTGTTGTAAGCTCACTTGTAATAAATTTGGATAATTCTTAATGTGGGCAAAAGTCTCCAAATGGATTTCCATTATTGTCCTGCAAACACTGCATTGTGGAGAAGACCAGAGTTGCTACAAATCTAAACAAACGGTACATGCAATAACTGCTTTGTAAATACTAAAGCTAGCTGAGGAGTTGAAGCCACTGAGACTTTAATCAATACCATTAGAAATAGTACTTTTTAAAAGGAGGGCAAGCAGCAGCAATGTTACACAGTTTTCTTTGGATGAGGTACCACAACATTTTAAAAGGTTTCCCAATCTCTAAGTAAATAAATGTTCTGTGATAAGGAGTATAATGAAAGGACTGTGGTCACCTTTTAAAAACATCTAAAAAGAAATCTTTGCTTATACTCCAGACCTTTTTAATGCTAAAACTAAGTTAGTATGGGTCCAATATTGTAGTATCTTCCCGGGGTGGGAGGAGAAGGGCGCGATGCACTGTAAAAAAAAGAAAGCTGCAGACAGTTACAAGAGGAAAAGGAGTAAATAATCTTCCACGAGAAGAGTTCTATATCATCATTTCCAACAATCGTAAAACAGCATTCTAGGACTTGGAGCAGGATATCTGTTCTCTTTTCAGTAGAGATCATGCTGAATTATATTTGCAAATTCCTTTTATTTCTGCCTCTACAAAATATTTTGTTGCCACTGTTAGAAGGCAGTCTGCGCTTTGTAGATTTAAGTGATGGAGCACAGAACAGTTTAGAATTTGAAGTATAGTTCTATGGGGCTCCCACAGTGAAATAATTCAAGGATACTAAACATGCATGCTACCCCCCCCCCCCCCCCACAAACACGCTATTCTATAGATCTGATTTTACTATCCAAATGAATTTTGTATATCAATAGTTAAAGAAAAAATGCAATAGGAATCTCACAGACTTCAATATACATTGTAGTAAAATCTTACGGACAAAAGTAAAAGTAAACTTCAGTATGAATTAAAAATTGTGACATTAATTTATGTAACTAATTGGATCAAAACTTCACACGGACATGACCCACTAGTATGCATGAGACCAATAACGCCTAACAGTTCAAACCTTCAGTGCACAAGCAACATGCATGTTGTCTGCTGAATGCATCCTGGGATGTATTCTTGCACATCTAAAATAGCTGTGTTTTTGGAAGGTAAAGCATATTGTACATTATGCAATTTAAAGTTAGACAGTTTCAGATAACTTTTCAATACCTACTTGAGCTCCTTCCTACCTATGGTTCTGAGCTGTTAAACCACTGTCAGTACAGATAAGCACATTTTAAATTTAAGAGGAGCCACTCTGCCCCAACTGTCCTTTTTCTCTAAAGCTAGACTGGGACTGCTTGAGGCAGATATAATTCTAGGACTTCAGAGAGACTCTATTATCCACCAGACATCTTCAGTGACAGTTTGAAACTGTCCTCCTGTGATAGAAATTTGGAGAGAAGGCAACTTTTCTTCAAAGATTGGTGAGCAAATTATGAAGGAGAAAAATGGCATTTAATACAACTAAAAGTTTGAGGAAGCTCCCTAAGTGTTCCCAACCACAAGAAGTATAGAAGCAAACAATTGGTCAATTCTAAGCTGGGTTACAATAAAAAGAGGATTTGAAACACACACTGAACATGTTGAGCTAGCCTACACCCTGACTCTCATGAGGCCTATGAGGGATAAGACATCACCAGAATCTAAGTTTCAGTACAAATGTTCCCCTAAGGGTGGGGGAACTTTCCATTGGACATTACACAATACATCTCTGTGCAAAGAAGAAATAAAAAAAGCTTAGTTCCTTCTGGACAGAGCTACACAATGTTCTGGCAGGCTGCTCCCTACAAGACTGCACTGAAGTATAACAATCTCCCGTTAACATTGTTTCTGAAAGCAATCCTTTCATTACCATTCAACCTTCCAACTTGAATTCCTGTTAGTATCATTCAGTAAGACTAGAAAATAAATTATCTTTGATGTCTGGGTATTCGCCAGTTGGGCAATAAATAAATTTAGCTTGTCTGATGTTTTAGGGAAACTGCTTCAGCAAATGTTCTTAAAGCAAATGAGATGTTTTAATAGCAACTAGACAGCTCTATTAAAAGAGCCACAGTTAAATGCTTACACAATTGTCCAAGGAAACCAAAATAATGGGATCAGAATTCAGTACCTCCCCATCTTTGGGGAAGGGAAAAGAGGGAAGTATCTGGCAGCAATATTCTAGTCCTTTGAGTAGGGGCACTGGGAGCCAGGTGACAAAAGGTTCTAATCCTGATAGTCACTGACTCATTGCAAGATCTAAGAAAAATCCATCTACCTTGATATTATTTAAGCACTATGCTTTACCTATCTGTGCCTTAATTTTTTCATATGTAAAATTAAGATAACACCCATCTTCAGAAAGCACTAAGATTCTGATGAAAGGCGCTATACATCATTGCATTTTATCACTGTCACTTCATTTCCATATAGGTAGAATCCAGAACAGCTTCACAGATGTAGTCTGCATTGTAGACCGGTTAGGGAGGTTATCAAGTCATTTAGAGCAATAAATAATATTGCCTCATTCTTATATAGCACAAAGTTGTTTTTGACATTAACTAAGGGCAAAAAAAAAAAAAAAAAAAGCTACGAAAGCTACCAAAAATGTGCCTAGAAAGAACTATGCTACTGGAGATTTTGCCCCATTATATGGAAAACTCATTAGAAATACCGAGCATGTCAGGAGAAGCAGGAATATCCCTCATTAGAATTCTGGGGGCAAGAGCTACCAGAACTCAAGGATAAAATCACTACACTGTTAAATCCAGGACTTTCAAGTCCAAAATTTAGCACCACCTGAACAAATGAAGCCTATTACTTTTAAGTGATGAACATTAGGAGATGAATTATATATGAATATTTGGCTGAAAGAGGAGAGACTGGAATACAAAAGTAAAACTGGAGACAGATCTCAAGTTTCCACACTAGCCTCTAAAATGAAAATATAAATAAGGCCCTTGCTGTTATAACAGCAAGATATTCTCAGCTCACTGAAACGTTGCACTAGAAAGCATAAGCCGTTCACTTTCTAGCCTACAGAAATCACCATACAGGATTTCAATTCACAAGGGGATGCTTTGGCAGGGAAGGACCCATAAAAATAATTGAAAGAGAACTGGTTTATCTGTGGCTACTTACAATCCATATGTCTAGGCAGTTAAGATCTAAATGCCAGACAGTCTTATACAGGCAGAACTCCACTATTGATTTCTCAATCCAAATGGCTTTATTGTTTATATCCCCAAGAGAAACATTAATAAGTGATTTGGATTAACCAGACCTCCAAGGCTTTGATGGCCATGGAGAGCTCTTCTGCCAGTTTAAGATGCTTTTACTAGCGAGGTTCTCTGGGGAAGCTGCCTATTGTGACCAGCTTTCCTGTGTTACCTCCTGCCAAGTGCAAAATTACATAAAATGGCCCCAGCGTTTGAAGTTCTGTCATTAACAGGCGAAAAGCAACATCTGAGCATTCCAGAGGATTCTTTACCCTACTACAAACACACAGATATTAGAAAATTAAATGACTGGCAAGGATGTCTTTCCATAAAGACTATGCAACAGTCTGTGTAGACATGAAATGTAACTCTCCTATAAGAGGACACAATCAATGCACAATATAAAACCGCTGTCATTTTCTGAAGGTAAATCAAAAAGATACCACCACCAAAGCAGATTCCTCATGAAATAGGCAGCAATTTTCCCATTCCCTTCAACAGAACCAGGCAGCATTGGGAAGCTAAAGGGTTCTTAGGGGAGAGTTCTTGTCTGCCTCTCATTCTTGATAAGAATACAGCAACATGTGCATATGTTTTGACTCATCAGAACATGGGTAAATCTCATGAGCACACAAGAAACCTAGGCACCTACCTGTTCACAAAACCCCTATTTGCTGACGCTCATGCTTTGTGTTGTACAAAACATACCATCAAGACAGATTGCCTTACAAACTAGAAAGCAGGTGAAGACTGACAAAACACATGGAGTCCTGGAAGGTAGCGGGGTCATTTTAGGTCTAACAAAAATTCTGAGCCTGATCATTGTTTTTCGGCCCACACGCACATGCACACTTTGTTTTTATTTCATTTATAGACACTGCCGAAAAAGCAAGTCTTTAGGAAGGACGTGGAGTAGGCCAACGACAACAGCAGTGGAAGGTCCCAGCAACCTGGGATTAGGAACTTGTTCCATTCATCAGAAGCAACATGGAATAAGACAAAGACAAAAGGAGGCTGGTGATGGGACCCAGGCACAGGTGGAATATGGTAAGCAACAAGATACGTAGGTCAGGATGGAGTGACGTGGAGTCTTGAAAGCGACGATAGAGGTTTTGATTTAATACTGTGGGCAAGGGGAAGCAAGCAGAGCCACTTGGGATATCAAGGTTTGATCACTGGAAGACCAAGATAATTTGAATGATATTTGCACGGATTGGAAGGGAGGAATGTAATACATATTAGGGACTGGGCATACATGCTCGAGTAGTAAGAGCTCCTCTATCCTCCAGAGGATTAAATTACAGCCAACTAAAGCCATCTTATTTCTGAGTGAGGGCTTCCACATGCTGAGTAAATATGCTTTAATTTATGCATATTGACTTTACACCTTCAGTTGATTCGCCTTAACTTTGTCCCTGGCAGATGTGCCCTAAGCGGCAATCAGAACACAGAGGTGCGGTGCTAGTGAGACAGTCAGTTTACAGGAGCCACTTGTTTGTTTGGGGGGTTCTTTTCAAGTGGAAGGCTTAAGACACTGAGCAGCTTGCATTGGCTCTCAACCTTTCCAGACTATTGTACCCCTTTCAGGAGTCTGATTTGTCTTGCGTACCCCTGAGTTTCACCTCACGTAAAAAAAAAAAAAAAAAAAAAAATCAGACAAAAATACAAAAAGCGTGTCACAGCACACTAGTACTGAAATATGGCTTATTTTCTCATTTTTACCATATTATAATAAAATAAATCATCTGGAATGTAAATACTGTACTTACATTTCAGTGTATAGCATATAGAGCAGTATAAACAAGTCATTGTCTATATGAATTTTTAGTTTGTACTGACTTCGCTAGTGCTTTTTATGTAGCCTGTTGTAAAACTAGGCAAATATCCAGATGAGTTGATGTGCCCCCGGAAGACCTCTGCGTAACCTGCAGGGGCCCAGGGGTACATGTACCCTTGGCTGAAAACTATTGGAGGACTGGCTTTTTACCTCCAGGTCAGTGCGTCAAATCCAGCCCCAACCAACAGTGCAATTGCTATCCAGTAGCTTACAAGAAAGGATTTTGGGCTCAGCCTACCCCCACATCAGAAGCAACACCCATATTTGTAGAACCCAGCAGCAAAACCTGCCTGACATGCAAAGAACTCCAGAGGGTTGTGACATTAGCAGGGAAGGTGGCACTGCTGCTGCTTGTGTTAAAACCTTTCCTAAGGATAAAAGGCTTCAGTTTCCAGGGGTGTCAATCTGCCCCCTTTCACTAGCATTATATTTACTTAAAAGGAGAAAAATAAATAAGATACCAGAGGGATGTATGTCAAAATTGAAAGGGAGAAGATTCCACTCTGTGATAGCGCGAGTCTGTTTCCTTGAGTAGGCAATAAAAGTGCTTAACCATCTGACTGTCTCTTAACTTATTTGGGCACACACAGTAAGACAGCAGTGAGCCTCGTTAAAAACTCCCACCAAAAAGCATCCTGATCTGAAGACTAAGTTAAACAGCAGCTGCAAGGGGAGGCAGACAGGTCAATACCAATGTCTTCCCCTGTCCCCCCAAAAAATCTCTCCCCCTCAAAATTTGACATTTATATTTCAGATTTGTGGTTTAAAATACTAAGCACTTGCCCAGAACTGTGTTATACCCCAGTTAAAAAAAAATTAATCCTCAACATTCCTGTAAGCAGTATTATACTAATTTAGACGGGGAAACTGAGGCACGGGGTTAAGCAGCTTGCACAAGGTCATACAGTAAATCAGTAGCAGAACTGGGAATAGAAGGCAGAAGTTTTATCCCTTTCTCTGTTCAACGAGCCACAATATCGCCTTTGAGGAAAAATTTCTAACGAGTACAGACTATATATGTATGATTTATACCCAGTAGCACCTGCATCACACTAGGTGTTTTGCAAGCAACCAAGGCAGCATAAACCCTTATTTAGAGATCTCCAAGGCTAAAAGTGGGCAAGAAAACAGAGCTGGGAAGGGGAAGGAAATAAGCACACAGTTGTGTTAAATACAGGTCAAGAAAATGACATAGAAGTTACTCTTCAAATATGTCAGCTAGCAAGTTTATCATAGGACTCAAGATAGATATCTATGTCCCTCCAGAAGACCCATATGGAAGACGGAGGGCATTGTAGATGTGCTCAGGAAGACTGTTTCATGCATGAATGCACAAAGTCATTTGGGGAGCAACAACCCATTTAATGTTTTCTTCAATTTTTTTTCAGAGAGTTTTTCCTTAGCGCTTGAAGAAAAGTACAATTAAATTCACATGAATTTAATCATCTTTTTCCATACTAATATAGAAAATGCTGTGCTAGACTGCAGATATTTCACCAACAGAGTTGTTGGTGTGCTTGAACAAATGCTTTATTTTTCTGTACTTTGCAAGATACACACTAATACAGCACCGTGTTTTTCCTCCAACCATATTCCAGCTACACTCCCCAGAGTACCTGGCATATGTAGGCATGGCAGAATTGGTGTGTTAGTTTCATCAGATATCAGTGTTTAATTTTAAGCATTTTCTTCTATTTTGATCAATTTAAATTTCCACAAAGTCAGACAACTATGTAGCATCAGACAATGGGGGGGAGGAGGGGTTCTCACACAATTATTTAATGACAGAGTCAAGGAGTTAAAGCTTTATAACCATTAACACAAGTTGTCAATGCCATGTCAAAATATACCAAGTAAATATCCTTTAATGAAACTAAGCATGAAAGACAAAGTAAGAAAAATGCTTCTTTCTGTACATTTTTCTTATTATTGATGGAAATATTTCGTCTTTGTGCACCTGATGAAAGCGATGGTTTACCGATAAACGAATCTTTCCAAGCCTAGGCATAGGTACAGGACAGAGTTAGTGACCACAAAATGGAGGATTAGGTTTGAACACTGTTTTAAAAATATAGTAGGGGGGAGGGGGAGAACAAAGGCCCAACAATATTCTAAGCTGGAAGGATTCACAATATAATTAGACTAGACTTGTAAGAAAAATGGCCCATCCTGAAAAATTTTACAGCCATACTACCTTGTGCTGTGCTCTTCTCAGATCTCACAGGCTATGTAGCATCAAGCTAGGTCACTCCTTGAATGGGAGACTTCCCTGGAACATCTATGTTCTCCTGGAAACCATGTTGGTAATTCAGCAAGTGTCATTCTCCTCCCATCCCTCCGAGTCAGTAATGAACCAATACTACGGAACAGTGCATCTTCTGAAGATACATAAAGCCCTTCATTAACAATCACCACATGTGAACAATCCACTGTCAGTTGGGCAACATTAGTCGGTATTGGCTCTAGCATCCCTGGCAAATGTGAAGCTTTTATTTTGCCAACCAAAATTCTCCAGTTCTTCTGCAGTTTCAGTGGGATATAGTTTCTTCCCTTCCTGATTTAAACAGTTACTTTTACTGTTGATCACTGACACTTTTCACCCTAGAACAGGCTTCATTTCTGCAGTGGGTGACAAGACCCTCCTTCATAGGGAGTGCTGTGGGTTTCATTAGTGAACATTTGTAAAGCACTTTGAGATAGTCTGGAGAGAAAGTTGTGGAAGTGTGAGGTATTAATTCCAGAGGGAAAAGAGAGTAGCCCCCAACCAAAGCTCATTCTATACATACCCTGGGAAGAATTAGAATCAATGAGGCTGACCACAACATAGGAAATTATGAGAATGCATTTCAAAAACTGCAGTCTTCTCATTTCTTGAAGAGCTGAACAAGGGAGGGGAGGCCCTCACAGCTCTTCCTGCCACTACAGGAAAGAAGTGAAATTGATGTATGCAGGGAGAGGCTGGCACATGTTTCTGTTGGAAACATCTGCTCATTCCAGTACAAGAAATCTGTCTGGAGGGAACAGTAAAGCAGGTCTGAAAAAGACAGAAGCACTGTTAAGGAGCCATTGCCC
This sequence comes from Trachemys scripta elegans, assembly GCF_013100865.1. Lineage (NCBI taxonomy): Eukaryota > Metazoa > Chordata > Testudines > Emydidae > Trachemys > Trachemys scripta. The sequence continues at coordinate 122,845,755 of NC_048301.1, forward strand.
CATTGCATTTCCTAGTGATAAAAGCTACTGTAGGTGAATACAGCACTGATTTCAAGAAACGCACTAGCTCAATATACTAGGACGTTTGCAGAAGACCTCTTACTCTCCATGGCCCTATCAGTCATCGAGATCTGCAAGTATGCTCTACAAAGGTGTGCTAAGGCAAGCAAATTTTAAGAAAGCCAGTGAGTAGCAAAAACCAGCCACCTGAAGGACCACAAAGAGGCAGCCTCTAAAAGATTTGTAGACAGCAGACATTTCTACAGTTTGCAGCTGCCTCTATCATGAGCTGTGTAAGAGGGGCTCAAAAAAGGAGCCCTCATATGCATCCATCTCTGTGTGTTTTTAGGGACCATACTGAATGGCATGTTAGGTTTCAGTTTAAGCAACAAAGAACCTGCATTTTGTTCAGACCCCGCTCCGACCAAGAACTATATGGTTATCTTATTACAATCAATGTAACCTTAAGGACAGTAACTATTATTTTGAACACCTTTGCTTCTCACAGAAGAGTTTCATATCTCAAACTTAAAATTTTCATTATAATTTATGTATACACACAATGAGGCAGTGCTACCAAGTGTTAAATCAGGACTTCTGAATTCCATTCCACATTCCCCCACAGACAAGTCATTCAATCTGTGCCTTAGATTCCACATTTATAAGATTGGGTATAAGGTCATAATACAAGGACTCTGTAAAGCTTAAAGTGTCTGTAAAATTGAGAACCATGAATGGCATGCTGTAAGTGCAAAATGTTCATCTGGTGTTCATTATAACACAATCGCACCTTTGTCACCAATGTCGTAGGGTGAGATTCTCACAAGATCTTAATGAATTCAATGAGCTGTGGGTACCTATTGAAAATCCCAGGCTTGCATTTTTTTCCACTCTGCCCTTCCCTTTTTTTTTGGGGGGGGGGGGGGGGGAGAAGAGAAAGAAGGGGGGGGGCACTTCCCTGACTTTGGTTGCTTTCATTTCTCCCGTCTTCAGCTGCTTTCATCAGTTTCTGACATGCTCTTTTCCCATTTTGCAAAGAGTTTCATCTTCCCAGCTAAATGCTACTCCTTCGTGACCACAGCCCTACCTTTGAAAGGCCACTGTGCCGTCTGCACTCCCACCTTGCAATGTACAGGAACCTTTTAATACCAGTAGCTCCAGCCAGGGTTTTACATATTTATTTATTCCAACTGAGCAGAATGTAAAGGCTCCATCTGTTAGTGATGTTAGAAATAGAAATGAAAAGGCTCCTTATTTCTTCCTTCTAAAAAATTGAAAGGGTTTGGCTGTATTATGCCAAACATTGCGAAGATTTTATTTGCATGGTGGAACAGCATTAAACTGAATTGAATTATTCATGAAATCTATGTAATGTGATAGTTATTTTTGGAGTTCAGCGTATGTGTGCTCACCACCTCAACTCATTTTAGAATTTCCAAATTAGGCTCACAGCAAGGGACTCTCCTGGACACATCATTAAACTGGTGATGTGCATGATGTTAGAGTGAACTTGTCTTCAGTGCTGCATATTTCTTCAGGACAGTAATAGTCCTTATTTTAAACCTCCTGACTTTTAGGGCTTAATTGTGAGCACCTTTCACACCCATGCATGGGGACACAAGGCATCCTCCTATTCCCTTATGGGGGCTACTCACACACAGTGGGTAAAAGCATGCAGGGAAACAGCCTCTGTGAGCTACTATTCCCCCGCCTGTGAGTGGAGAAGGGGTGGCATTGGCTTTGCTGCCCACCCTCATGGCACTCCATGGTGCAACTGACCCAGCACATTGGGACAAGTTATCTCCAAGGTCAGGTATAGGATTAGTACAGATTACTCCCTTCCAGAACAAGTGGAGTTACAAGGTACCAGATTGAGACTTTCGGAGTCACAATCTGCTTCCTGGTCTGTTCTTGGGACAGCACATTGAACCACTTCCCCTTGTAGCAAAGCATAAACAAGCCCTTCATGTGCTTTCAGCCTGTACAGAACATTCAGGAGAAAAGCAAAGGGACAACTATTCCCACACATTGACTTTCCCTATCTTTAACCCATCCTCTTCTACTCGGGTATTGAGCATGTGCCACATGTTAAGGCACCATTATGCCCCTGCAGAGTTTTACCACAAAAAGTCTTAGATCTGAAAAAAAAAAAAAAAAAAAAAAAGCAGCATGTTTCTATATGCAAAAAATAAAATTACGTTCCCTTCAAGTACCTAAAGTGCATCAATTATTCTTTTTGGAATGTGCCCCATTTTAAAAACTAAGATACTGAATACTTGCTTCCACAAGGCCTATGAACCATAATCATCCTCCTCAAAAAGGTGTAAGAGAGACAAAAATTGGAGCACTAATAGGACACATTGTAAACATTACTGCTCAATTATTTTGCCTTTGTTGCATCTCCTTCCCAATTCTTAATTTCTTTTGTCTATTAAATAAGAATGGTGGGGAGGGGGCTGGGACTTTGTCTTACTTGTCAGGTAGCACCCACCACAAAACAAGGTCTATAAATGATAGTGACAGTTGGGAATTAAATATGGCTGAGTAAGACCAACGGCTACACTTCAGTGATACTACTTCTCCTTTCCCCTTCAATCCTACTTTCCTCTAACTCTTTGAACGCTAAGCAGAAACCACTCAAACACTGTGCATTACTGGGACTGTTGGTCCCTATCAGTGTCTAGCCAGCAACTAGGAACTGTGCTGATTGCAGGAGACATGTACAGAAGCAACAATACACACATGCAGGGTTGAGACCCAGCATGAAATACAGAGTTCAAGCCCCCTCACCTCCATGCAGAGGAAGGAACAGCAGGACACTAGTGAGGCTGCCAGGATGAAAAGAACATTTCTGTCATTATGTGCTATTTTTTTCCTGATATACCAATAATTTGATTTAGCCTGAATGACACTGCAAAGCTGATTAGTTTCATGACTTCCAAGCTAAAGTTTTAGGCTTTGGTAGAACACACGCCCTCCTAATGGCCTTACACAAAGGTTTTCAATGTTAACCATTTGGCATTTTCCCTTGCCCTTGTGGAGTTATTTATGTAGCTCTAAATATCCCCTAATCTTGACCCTCCCCTCCCACTCCATTTTAATTCCACCATCCCATGTCACAATCAAATTCTGATGAAGGACTGTGAGAGAATAGGCTGTGCCTCTGAGGCAAAGTTGCTCCTTAATCAGTGTGGAGATTTGAGGGACACTTCCAGGCAAGCACTTGGCAAATTTCTTCTATAGCATACCAAATACTATCCATGTTTCAACAACTAAATTAGTTTATCAGATAGCGCACAAGAATGATAGCCAGCATTCCTGGATGCAATTCCCAACTACCTCTGAACCACTATTGGACCTTAACTAAAATAATTAACTAAAATCCCTCCTCCCTCATACCAATTTTTCCCATCTAACATGGAAAAGCCACATATCTACTGAGGAGCTTAAAGTCTGGAAAGTGCCCGGATGGGCTTGGATGAGGGTTGCCACTGGAGGATTCTCAAACTGTTGAAGGATTATCAATAGTCCATCCCCCTTTTTTTTGGGGGGGGGGCAGAGGGAAAGACGATGATTTGGAGAGTCACAACCTGCAATCATACCCGAGCTCTGCATTCCAACATAGTTCACACAATCATACTCAAATGACCATTGCTTAAAACCACTCCAACAAATTCCTCTCCTCCTGCTCTACAGCCAAAACCTTCGAGAAAGCATCCTCATTTATATTCAGGAAAGAATCTCCTGTCTCAAGAGTCACTAGCACAATCAGGATTCTAGTTATTCATGGGAATGCTAACACATTGCATTAGCAGCTATTGAACTATTTTATCCAGTAGTCAGAAACTCAATAGCTTGACTTTCCATATGAAATTTTGTCCTTAGCAGGCCAGTTAAAAAATGCCCTGTGTCTTCAGGACCCTGGAAAAAAAACATACATAAAAACTGCCTAGGTACTCTACTAATTTATCCCAGGCAGTAAGTAAACTAAAGATCGCTTGGCTAAACCTGTAACACTGGTGGTAGCTAGAGAAATTTTCCTTCCCGTCTCCTATTACTACTGATCTTGCCAAACATCTGATTCAAATAACACATACTTTATAATCTGCATATGTGCAGTTTCTTACCCCACCCCACCCTCGCCACTAGTGTTTTTACTGAAGTGGTGTATTTTTTTTTTTTTATTGAAAATAGAATGTAATGGTTAATGTTTAAAACCTTCTCACTCCCTTATTCAAATTAAGGCTTTTTGAACAGGTCTGTGTTTGAGTACTACTTACAAACATCTCAGATTAGCTCCCTGGACTCTTCAAATTGCCTAGAAATCTAGGAAACCATACACTGATATTTTGCTAGAACTGAGTTTGTTGGGGAAACAGTATGTCAAGAAGTGCTGAGTGACCACTTGTGTTTGATCTTATGTTTTAAACACATGTACTGGAGTTTCACCTCACTGCTATTCAATATTACTTTCATAAGATGTTCTAAATAGAATGAACTGTACTTCAACTGACAACTTCCAAAACACTGTTGGATGGATGACTATTTACTCGGCTCAACAAACTGATCTACATGCCTCCCCAGACAACGAAGAACCCTAGTGTTGGTATAGGATTCCTGCTGATGCTTTAGTAGTCACTCACTGAACACTTCCGAACAGTGAAGCTGTTTGTAAGGGCTTGATACAGTGAGGTGCTCAGCACCCTCAAATCCCACTAACTGCAAAAGGCAGGGAGGGCACTCAGCACCCCCCAGGAGGTACACAGCGCCTAGGAAGATTAGGCATTCTGGTGGATATCCTAGGTTTAGTAGCATTAAAATAATTTTTCAGCTCAACAGTTATGTTCAAAGAAAAGCTGCAGTAGAAGGGGATGTGTGTTTTAATTCCTCAATGAAGAGAAAAATCCCTTGGTGAATTGTGTCATTTAGTCAGAGATATAAACAGAATGATTAATGTTAGTTTCTGATCTAATTTCACCTCAGGATTTCGTTAACTGACACATTAACATGCATAAATGATCAAAAAGTAAATGAAGCAAGACAAAAATTTCAACATTTCTAATCAAAAGCTTGACAGAAAAAAATATTTAGAAATCATTTCTAATACATTCCCAAGTTCTTTAGTTGTCATAAGCAACTAAGGAAAAAATATAGGGCATGTGTTTTTTCATCACATCGGCGATTTAAAAACCTGATATACCTTTTGGTTGATATTTAGACAACCTGAATACAGCTGGGCTATTTCTTATAGACCGTGTAGCAAAGAGCCAGATGAGGCTTCTTGTTAATCGGGTAGCTGCACCACTGCAGCAAGATAACCTTGAGCCAGCACTATCACTCCAGATGAGTTGCCATGGCAACTAACACCTTTCTCTGAGCTGTCAATATGTCTTCCCCCCCCCCCAGTCTAAACTCCCTTGATTTACTTTCACAGTTAGAAACCACACAGGCACCATCAAATCTAGAGCAGTGGTTCTCAAACTTGGGCTGCCGCTTGCTCAAGGAAAGCCCTGGCAGGCCAGGCTGGTTTACCTACCTGCCGCATCCGCAGTTTCGGACGATCGCGGCTCCCACTGGCCGCGGTTCACCGCTCCAGGCCAATGGGGGCTTCAGGAAGCGGCGTGGGCCGTGCTGGCCGCCCTTCCCGCAGCCCCCATTGGCCTGGAGCAGCAAACCGCGGCCAGTGCGAGCCACGATCAGCCGAACCTGCAGACGCGGCAGGTAGGTAAACCGGCCCGGCCCGCCAGGGGCTTTCCCTGAACAAGCGGTGGCCCTAGTTTGAGAACCACTGATCTAGAGGCCCCCTAAAAGCCTGTAAAATAAAAACTTTTCTAGAAATGTAAGGTGGGATTTGATCTTGCCCAACTACTGTACTTTAGACTACTGGGTCATGAATAACCAAAAGAGACTCTGCCATGACTTGGACTATTTCTGGCCAGTGTGAAGGTTTGTACATGCTTCATTCATATAACCCCCAAGGACATTTATGGGTTTCCTCCCCATTTGTCCACTATCCCCTTCCCCCGGTATGTCTGATGAAAAGTGTCAATCAAAAGGAGAGGTAAGGAGAAAGCCTTTAAAATAATCTGAAAGAAGTTTCAAGAGCAGGAAAGAAACCATTACATTTTGGCAAGCTCATCTCTAAGGCCAAGGTCTGGTGCAGAGGACCTGCTGAGGATTGCGCATACCATAATGTCCAATAAAGAGCATATGAACATAGACATCATGGTCACTATTACTGAACGGGTTCAGTTATGTTCACCTCTGGGACCAGATCCTGTGCACCATTTAGGACTGAATCAAGAATTGCCTCTCTCCTTCTGAGTTCCAGAACTAGCTGCTCCAAGAAGCAGTCATTAATGGTGTCTAGAAATTTTATCTTTGCATCCCGTCCTGACATGACATGTGCCCATTCAATACGGGGACAGCTGAAAACCCCCATTATTATTGGGTTTTCAGTTTTTGTAAAAACAACAAAGTCTGGTGGCACCTTAAAGACTAACAGATTTATTTGGGCATAAGCTTTCGTGAGTAAAAACCTCACCACTCTAATCTCCCTGAGCATTTCACAAATCACTCTCACCATCCTCGTCAGGGGGTCGGTAGTATATTCCTGCTGCTATACTCGTATTATTCAAGCATGGAATTTCTATCCATAGAGATTTAATGGTACTGTTTAATTCATTTAAGATTTTTACCGTATTTGACTGCTTTCTTTCACATATAGTGCCACTCCCTCATCAGTGCGACCTACTGTCATTGCTATGTATTTCGTACCCTAGTATTACCATGTCTCAATTATTGTTCCATCAAGCTTGTATGATGCCTATTATATCAATATTCCTTACTATTTAGACTTTAGCATTTGTATACAAGCACTTATAAAATGTGTTGATATTGTCGTGATGTAATTTAATGGGACTCTTTCATTGGACTGTTCCTCTTCAGTTCCTACTTGTACTTTATCAACTTCTATCTTTTTTTTTTTTTTTAAACTAGGACAGAGTATTCGCTTCAATAAACCCTCCCCTAAGCGAGGTGTCTATCCAAACTGTGCACTCCTCCACATCTGTTGGCTTTCCCCCAGCTCTTAGTTTAAAAACTCCTCTACAAACTTTTTAATTTTAGTGAACATAAGCACCAAAGAAGCAGAGTTTGGTGAGGGAGGTTCTACAGGTGAAGGTAGAGCTACAACATGATCCTTGGGGTGTTTGTTGCGTGTTTGTTTTCACGTGCCTGCTTGCTGTGTGCCTGCTTGATTAAAGTTTATGGTGTGATCTGTTTGGGGGGCTGCATGCTGAAACTAAGTGCCTGCTAAGCAAGGCTGAGGGTTTCCTTAGGAGGCTGTCTGCCATCCTTTGATCCCATCCCTTGACAAGGGGAAGGGCTAACTCAGGGAGAACAGGGGTTTAAAAGACCAGCTCCTAAGCAACCAGCAGAGCTTGGCGAGGGAGCATGAGAGCCAGAAACATCTAACAAACATTTTATACTTAAGCCAATAACCTCCCTTACCAAGAGAGCACATACAAACAAACCCCACAAGAGTGATTAACTGCCCTGTGGGCAGGTAACATGTGTGCGCATTCAGTAAAACCAGCTCATGGCCCTCAGAGAGGGTCTATAGCCTCTGGAGACCAGAGTGGCTTAACTGGAGGAGCTAAGGGAGACCAGGAGATAAATAGACGAGACTGGGACATAGTAGAGCGATCCCACCACCCATCTGACAGCCTGTGTGCTGCTGCGGAGGATGAAAGGATTCCCGTAGTTAGGGCTCTAATTTGAGATGATGTAATAGTATCCCTCTCACTCTGAGGATATCCTTCTGGGGGAGGAGACCCTTGTTATTAGGAAGAGACCGGTAATAGCAATGGGAGATTCGATTATGAGAAATACAGATTGATGGGTTAGTGATGACTGGGAGAACCACATGGTGAATGGTCTGCCAGGCACAAAGGTTGCCATCCACTCAAGACATCTAAATAGATGTATGTGCAGTGCTAGGGAGGAGCCGATGATCGTAATATGTTTAGGTACCAATGACATAGGGAAAGGTAGGAGAGAGGTGCTGGAGGCCAGAGTTTCAAGTCCAAGACCTCTATGGTAGCATTCTTTGAAATGCTTCCAGTTCCATGCGCAGGGCCAGTTAGACAGGGTCTCAGTGCATGAAAGAGAATGGTGTGTAGGGGAGGTACTTGGATTTATTAGGAACACGATAACATTTTGGGAAAAAAGAGGAGTCAATACCTAAAACAAAATGGAACCCAATTGCTGTCATGTAAAATGAAATGTGATCAATAAAACAGATGAAAAATTCAGCTGCAACAGTTGTATTTGCTCGTTTTACAGATAATTATAGAGCCAAGTAATGAAATTTTGTTTTGGTCTTCTTCGATTTAACTGATCAAAGCAGGCACTGTCTCCGTATAAGTGTGTGAAGTATCTAGCAGTTAGGTCTTGAGCAGGGCCTCCTAACACTACAGTATGAATATTTAACAGAAATCCTTCCCCCTCCTCCCTTTAAACACTTCCGTACATCTGTCCTTCAAGTTCAGTTCAACTTACGGTGCAGTTTTTTCTGTTAATCATAGTCTGCACTTCTAGTCATTAAATATCCATCTTCTAGTTGAAGAGGCCTTTTTAAAAAACCTATTATAAAAATAAATTTTAATAAGCCCTTGATACTGAAGACTGTTTTCTTACAAAGCGGTATTCCTCCATACTGCATGCATAGCAATGTGCTACTGCAGGGTTGCTCAAAAGTAGCGGCACTGATTGCACAAAGCCTTTGGTCTGATCACCAACAGAATGATTTCAACTTTAAAAAAAAAAAATCAGATAATACTGGGAAGTAAAATGTTAAATTTTAGTTCTTTTTAAATCACGAGTTTTAAGAAATTGCATGTATGAGAGAAGGGAAGAGATCTACTGCCAAAATGCCAGGAACTGAAGTGAGAACGTTGGCAGTTATCCCAGTGCTAGACACATTTCTCTAACCAAGCATTTGCATTATAATAAATGAATCATGATCACATGCATACTCGTATGGAAGGACAGGGATGGAAGAGAAAGAACTAAGGAAGACTCCATTCATATTCCTACGTACAAACTTAATTTTGTTATTTGTATAATGGACTTTTATTGAGTGGTGAAGGTTTGACCAAAGTATTTAGAGTTAACCACCATCTCAAGGTTGAGCTCTGAATGAATCCCTTCCTTCCATGGCTCCAATATACAACAAAAGTAAGCAGGATGAATACAAAACCACAATGGATAGCATATCTGTTGTTTGGGCCATGCACAGGGTTTTATCTATTCTTGTGTGCTTGACAGCATCACAAGCAACATGAATAGAATTAAACCCTACGTTTAACTCTAACCTTAAAGTTCTCTCACATAAACAAGACTATTCCATTGCAGGAATTGTTTGACTGCACACAAGTGCAGCCAAGAGCAACCTGACATACAGGAAGAAGTCAATAACTTAGATGTTGAGATATATGAGAAATATTTCAAATTACTCAACCTAAAATAAAACACAATAAAATGAAAGTCACTGTTCTTGCAAGTAGCTCAAGGCTTCTTCATTTGAGACATCAATAGTAACTAGATGATTAAAAAACTTAGAGCTCATTTGCTGAAATCTCGCAGCTCATTTATGGTAACTCAAGTATGAAAGTTGCTATTGAAAACAAAATTCTAATCCAATTTCCAAGTAGGAAGTAGATTATAGGCAGCAGTTACAGACTCTACAATCAAATATCCACAACAGCAGAATTCAGGATCACATTTACTGAGAAAGGGAAGACTGTCTAAGACACTAGGATCATCTCTCTACTTTTGAAGAATCCCAAAAGCTTCTTTCAACTAATGCAGAAGGGGGGGAGGGGGAGAGAAAACCTCTTGGTTCAATGTTGCATTTCAAGGGCTACATTCAATTGTGAAAACCTAAGAGAGGCCAGAATCCCCAAGAAAAAGCATTTGTTAAAAATGTAAGACAGTAAATAAAGGAAGATATAAGCCTTCAAAAAACACCAAAACCTATGGCTTTTCCCCATGACTAATGAAAATTGTCACCATTATACAAATACACATTAGGACTTTGAAGTGCTTCAACATCTATTAAGGTCAAAAAGTTGTTTCCCCCAATCTAACTTGATGCCAGACCAAATTCAGCCCTTCTGTAGGAATAAAGTGAACAGCCTTCAGATAGGAAACTCAAGCCACACAGAGACAAGGGGAGACACTCACTCCAACCCCCCTCCCTCCATCGCTCACTCTCCCCACCCTCACTCACTTTCACTGGGCAGGATGCAAAAGAGGGCGAGGGCTCTGGCTCAGGGTGGGGCCAGAAATAAGGGGTTCAGGATCTGGGTGGGGGCTCTGGGCTGGGACAGGGGGTTCAGACTGCAGGAGCGGGCTCAGTGCTGGAGCAGAGGGTTGGGGTGTGGGTACCAGCTGGGGGCCAAGGATGAGGGATTTGGGGTGCAGGAGGGGGCTCAGGTCTGGGGCAGGTGGTTCGGGGTCCAGCCAGGCAGCACTTACCTCAGATGGCTCCCAGTCTGCAGCGCAGTGGGGCTAAGGCAGGCTTCCTGCCTGCCCTAGCTGCATGTGGCTCCCAGAAGCAGCTGGCACGTCCAGCTCCTAGGCACAGGGGCGGCCAGGCAGCTCTGCATTGTGCATGCTGCCCACGCCCACAAGCGCAGCTCCCTACCAATGGGAGCTGCAGGGGCGGTGCTCAGGGCAGGAGCAGCACGCAGAGCTTCCCTGATTAGCCCCACCGACCGGACATTTAACGGGCCTGTCAGCAATGCTCACCGGAGCCACCCGGGTCCCTTTTCAACTGGGCGTTCCGGTCAAACACCAGACACCTGGCAACCCTATCTAGAATGTGACTAATTTACTTTCAGTATTTGAAACTGCAGCAATCTGCCAAACTGAACCATTCAAAAAGCACCATCCAGTACTAGCCAGCATCAACAAAGAAGCCAGAAGTGAAGTGTTTAACTTGGACTTCTCTACCAAGCCTTGTTACTAGGAGTGTTTACGTTGGTTCGTTTATCAGCAACTACAACCTGCTAACTATTTCTAAAAACTCTACACTGCCCACTTTTAAGTGCCTGAGCATTTTAGTAAGCAGTCATTGCAGACTTCATGCAAAGGCACAGTATTATCCATTTCAGGACAGCTTACAGAACACACGATCCCTCCAGGGAACACCACTTCTGAATCAGAAAAAAGATAGACTGTTTATGAGCTTTTATAGTGCAATCTCAGCTTAACTAATATTCCACAACCCCATAGCATCTATAGTTCACAGTGTGATTAAAATGCAGAAGATGTCATTCTGATTTTTACAGTTTTACCAAGCACTTTTGCCTTGAAAAGACACTGAAAATTTAATGCAAAATGTTGCCTGAAGAAAAACAAGACAGTGGGCGCTGCCTTAAAGGAACACTATCAACGGTAAACATTTTAAGCAAAAAAAAATTTTTTTTTAAAGTGTGTGTTAAGCAACTTACTTTATCTGAAGAAAAGTTTTGGAATCAATTTACTAAATTACTATTTATGCCTTTTGTTTAGCTTTGCTTAGTCACTCATGTCAGTTTTTCTTTATTCGCAGTTTTACATACAGATAATTGGTTCTTAAAATCATAACTTTGTAGCACTAACTTGCTTAATCAACTCCATACAACTGGGCCTAAACCCTACAGAAGAATGTGTGTTTAAAAACAACTTTTTTTTACTAAAATCATAAAAAAGTTACAAAGCAACATTTCTACCATCCTTAACTTTTTTTTATACACAGTATATATATAAAAACGACTATTTTTACAAAATATTAATTTTAGGAAAATTTAAGTTATCCATGTTCTTTAGATGCTCTAGGATACTAAGGCACGCATCTAATGCAATATAAAAATTTTGAATTTGAAACCACAGACATCACACCCCCACTAATTAACCTAGGAATAGTCATTTCTGCAGGCACATGAAATGTAAACACATTCTCCCCCTCCCCCAAAAAATTGCTTTCCTCCATGTAAACTTAAAGAAAATAAAGCATAATGTATTTAAAGTACAACTGCAACTGAAGCCTTAGAAATGATAAGTTAGTGAAGATGGTGCAGGGTCAGCACCATCAGAAACTTTGGGAGCCTTAGAGCCGACAAAGGAGCTTCGTCCACAGCTGTTGTCAGTATTTTAAGCCCTTTGTAGGTTAGGTCGGTTGCTTTGTGAAGGGTTAGAGAACTCTGTGCTTAAAACAGCACAGCAGCAGCCCAACTACACTAGAGCTTTCAATGTTGCAACGGCTATAAATTTTCCCTAATCTTTTCCTAGTGCAGGCAGCTCGAAGGCACACACACTTACAGGTTGTCCCTTATTTCCATTTACACAGGTAACCATATGCCAAAAGAAATTCTAGAGTTCTTGGAGCGGAGTATAAGACAGAAGGACAAAATGCCTGGTTCATCATTTTTAAAAAGGTAATGATTATGTAAAACTGCAATGTACTATCTTCAAAAACATGTTTCCCACATGAAGAATACACAATTACTGTGCCGTCTCCAACAATATATTGCCCCTAAAAAGGTAGTCCCTCCTCACCTCTACCAGAAATAAAATGTGATCATGAAGCATTTGACTTTACTCTCTTGAAACTACTATTTCTCCTTTAGCAAAACAACAAAGGCATAGGAGTTCTATTTCGTTCACCTTCCAAAGGGTGAAAGAGCTCCTCTTAAGGCAGTGGCTTTGAATTTTAGGGCAGACTTAGAATGTTAAAAACCTTCATTTTACTGAAAATCCCATCATATCATACAACAGCAGCAAACTCTTCCTTGGTTTTACATGGAACCCATGTTACTGCTACTTTATCAGTCAGTTCTTGCTTTTCACTGCGGGAAGCAGAACCTTTTGAAAACATTCAGCAAGTCAGAAATATTGTAACTGAGGAAGGGGAAGAAACATCCTGGGCCTGATCTGGCTCTTGCTGAAGTCAAATGACAAAACTCCCATCAACATTAATGATAGCAGGACCTGGTCTACAGTACTACGAAGTCAGACTAATTGAGCAACACAATGTGCAACCATGTCAAAATAAGGCGCAATACCTTACAATATGACTTGTACTGAGACCATCCGGAAAAAAAAATTCAGACCTACAAGAGGTTTTTTGTTAAAAAACAATGACATCTTGAAGCAAACTGCTAGACCAACCAAATGGCACAGAATGATCCATCCCAGGTGTTTGAGATTGCCAGAAGCCCTTTGAAAGTAGAGAGGGGATAGGAAATGTGTATCCCTTTGGGATCTACTCATAAATAATCTTTATAGGCTTCAACATTTTTCAAATGCATAACCCATACACATGTAATGTGTACAGGGTTAGATAGAGCACATGGTCCTATGATTTCTTACAAGACATCAAATGAGCAGTTATATCGCCCTATAAAGAACTGTGTGTGTGTGTGTGTGTGTGTGTGTGTGTAGTTATAGTTTAGTTCCACGACAGTGTCTCTGTAAAGCATCTGGGTAGACTGTTCTGGCCCTCATCCACTTCTTTTCCAAACTAAACAGGCAGATTTGCAATGCTGTATAGTCACACCACAAATTTCCCTTACAAGTCCAGCAAAACCAACAAACAAGCACAAGTACAATTTAGGCACAGGTTTTTTTTCCCTTGCTCCTCAATTCCTCCTTCATATAATCAGCGATTCTATTAGTTACTTAGGGTATGTCTACACTACGGGATTAATCCGAATTTAGATAATTCGGATTTGAGAAACAGGTTGTATAAAGTCGAAATGAGTGCGGCCACACTAGCACAGTAATTCGGTGGTGTGCGTCCAAGTACCGGGGCTAGCGTCGATTTCTGCACCGTTGCACTGTGGGTAGCAAATCCATAGCTATCCCATAGTTCCCGCAGTCTCCCGCGCCCATTGGGATTGTGGGTTAAGATCCCAGTGCCTGATGGGACAAAAAACATCGTCGCAGGTGGTTCTGGGTACAGTCTCACTTCCTCCCTCCCTCCCTCCCTGCATGAAAGCAACGGACGGCAGACAACCATTTTCGCGCCCTTTTTCCTGGGTGGGTGAACACTGCAGACTCCATACCACGGCAAGCATGGAGCCCGCTGAGGTCAAGACAGCACTCATGAATATTGCAAACACCTCGCGCGTTCTCGTGGAGTTTATGCTCAGCCAGGACCAGAAAAACGAGGAGAGGAGGCAGCGGCGGCGGCAGCATGATGAGGACATGGACACAGACACGGATACAGAATTCAGTGAAACCACAGGCCCCGGTGCTTTGGAGATCATGTTGTTAATGGGGCAGATTCTATCCATGGAACGCCGATTCTGGGCCCGGGAGACAAGCACAGACTGGTGGGACCGCATAGTGTTGCAGGTCTGGGACGATTCCCAGTGGCTGCGGAACTTTCGCATGCGTAAGGGCACTTTCATGGAACTTTGTGACTTGCTGTCCCCTGCCCTGAAACGCCAGAATACCAAGATGAGAGCAGCCCTCACAGTTGAGAAGCGCGTGGCGATAGCCCTGTGGAAGCTTGCAACGCCAGACAGCTACCGGTCAGTCGGGAATCAATTTGGAGTGGGCAAATCTACTGTGGGGGCTGCTGTGATGCAAGTAGCCAAAGCAATCACTCAGGTGCTGCTACGAAAGTTAGTGACTCTGGGAAATGTGCAGGCTATAGTGGATGGTTTTGCTGCAATGGGATTCCCTAACTGTGGTGGGGCAATAGACGGAACCCATATCCCTATCTTGGCACCGGAGCACCAAGCCACCGAGTACATAAACCGCAAGGGGTACTTTTCAATGGTGCTGCAAGCACTTGTGGATCACAAGGGACGTTTCACCAACATCAACGCGGGCTGGGCGGGAAGGGTTCATGACGCTCGCGTCTTCAGGAACACTACTCTGTTTAAAGGGCTGCAGCAAGGGACTTACTTTCCGGACCAGAAAATAACCGTTGGGGATGTTGAAATGCCCATAGTTATTCTTGGGGACCCAGCCTACCCCTTAATGCCATGGCTTATGAAGCCATACACAGGCAGCCTGGACAGGAGTCAGGAGCTGTTTAACTACAGGCTAAGCAAGTGCAGAATGGTGGTAGAATGTGCATTTGGCCGTTTAAAAGGCCGCTGGCGTTCATTATTGACTCGCTCTGACCTCAGCCAAAGAAATCTCCCCATTGTTATTTCTGCTTGCTGTGTGCTCCACAATCTCTGTGAAAGTAAGGGGGAGACCTTTATGGCGGGGTGGGAGGCTGAGGCAAATCGCCTGGCTGCTGATTACGCGCAGCCAGACACCAGGGCGATTAGAAGATCACACCATGAAGCGCTGTGCATCAGAGAAGCTTTGAAAACCAGTTTCATGGCTGGCCAGGCTACCGTGTGAAATATCTGTTTTTCTCCTTCATGAAAACCCGCCCCCTTTATTGACTGATTTTCTGTAAGGAACCCACCCTGCCCCTTCCCCCAGCTTTCTTTCAAACCAAATAAAGTCACTATCATTTAAAAATCATTTATTCTTTATTAATAGATTAGAAAAAGAGGGAGGGAACCCGGGTGGTATTTGGGAGGAGGATTGCTGGGAAGGAAAAAGCCACAAAGAAAAGGTTAAAAAAATGACAGCCTTTTGCTTGGGCTGTCTACTGGGGTGGAATGGGAAGGTGTACGGAGCCTCCCCCCCCGTGTTCTTACACGTCTGGGTGAGGAGGATACGGAACATGGGGAGGGGGGAGGGTGGAACAGGGGCTGAAGCGGCAGTCTGTTTTCCAGCAGCCGTTCCTGAACCTCCACCAGACGCCGGAGCAGCCCCAGCGTTGCATCCTTCATCCTCTGGTCTTCCTGCCGCCATCTCTCATCTCGATCGTCTCTCCTCTCCTCACGTTGGTCCCTCCTCTCCTCACGTTGGTCCCTCCTCTCCTCACGTTCACTGACTTCTTTCCTATACTTTGAAACTGTTTCCTTCCACTCATTCAGATGAGCTCTGTCACTCCTGCTGGATTGCATAATTTCAGAAAACATGTCCTCCCGCGTCTTCTTCTTACGACGCCTTATCTGTGATAACCTTCGGGATGGAGGAGGGAGGCTTGAGGAATTTGCAGCTGCTGTAGGGAGGGGAAAAAAGAGAGAATTGTTTTAAAAGCTACATTTTGCAGAACAATGCTTATACTCTTTCACGGTGACCAACACTGTTCACATTACATAGCACATGTGATTTCTGTGCAAGGTCGCATTTTGCCTCTTAATGCTGAGTGCCTGTGACTTTGCTGCTAGAGATCAATCACAGGTCTGGGCAACAGAGGTTCACGTTCCAGCAACAGAATTCGGCTTGCATGCGGCCATGGTAAGCTTCAGCGCCGTCCGTGCTTTCCAACATACCAAGCATAGCTTGTAGAGTGCTGCAGAAGCCTGGCCAATCTCAGCCCGTTTGGGGGGGGGGGGCAGTGTGGTGGTGCTTGTCTGGGCCCCTTCAGGCAAGTAGAGTGCTGCGGTTTTTCTGTTAACATTCAGCAGCACCAGAAAACAAACTAACCCTGCAGGAAGATCCCTGCAGGCACCAAACTACCCCCCCCCCCGCCGCCGCCCCCCCCCCCTCTCCATGAATTCTCTGGGATGATCACGGTACCCTCCCCCCACCGCGTGGCTGGTAACAGGGAAGATCCCTGCTAGCCAAACGCGAAAAACTCAGGGCCAATTTCCCATCTGCGCTTGGCTAACTGCAGGGAAGGATTTATTTTCCGCCACAGGCAAACAGCCCAGTAGGAATGGCCACCTCTGTCCCCTTAATTAAGTTCCCGTATTTCAACCAGGTTACCAGGAGTGATATCACTCTCCTGAGGATTACACAACAAGATAAAGAACGGATGTTGCTTGAATGCCAGCAAACACCGGGACCATACGCTGCCAGGCTTTGTCAGGCAATGATACCAGATTACTTGCTGCAAGCATGGCGTGGTCAAGTGTCCTACCATGGAGGAGGGAATAAGGATGCACTGCCCAGAAACCTTCTGGCAAGGCTTTCGGAGTACCTCCAGGAGAGCTTCATGGAGATGTCCCTGGAGGATTTCCGCTCCATCCCCATACACGTTAACAGACTTTTCCAGTAGCTACAGACTTTTCCAGTAGCTGAACTGACCGCGAATGCAAAGTCAGGCAAAGTAATCATTAAAAACCGTTTGCTTTTAAAACAAGTTTTATATTTTAAAAGGTAAACTCACCTGAGGTCCCTTCCATGGGGTCAGAGTCTTGGGTACTGGCTTGGGAGGGTTGGGAGGGTACTTCAGTCAGGGTGAGAAAAAGATCCTGGCTGTTGGGGAGAAGGGAGTGCTGTGTGCTCTCTGCAAGCTCATCCTCCTCCTCCTCCTCCTCCTCCTCTACCCCCTCGGCAGAATCCTCAGGCGTCGAGACTATCCCCGACCCAGAATCCACGAACAAAGGTGGGGTAGTGGTGGCAGCCCCCCCTAGAATTGCATGCAGCTCGGCGTAGTAGCGGCATGTCCGTGGCTCTGACCCGGAGCGACCGTTTGCCTCCTTTGTTTTTTGATAGGCTTGTCTGAGCTCCTTGACCTTCACGCGGCACTGCTCAGAGTCCCTATTGTGGCCTCTCTCCATCATGCCCTTGGAGATTTTTTCAAAAGTTTTTGCATTTCGTCTTTTAGAACGAAGTTCTGCAAGCACTGAATCCTCTCCCCATACAGCGATCAGATCCAGTACCTCCCTCACGGTCCATGCTGGTGCTCTTTTTCGATTATCAGCCTGCATGGTTACCTGTGCTGATGAGGTATCTGTGGTCACCTGTGCTCTCCACGCTGGGCAAACAGGAAATGAAGTTCAAATGTTCGCGGGGCTTTTCCTGTCTACCTGGCCAGTGCATCCGAGTTCGGATTGCTGTCCAGAGCGGTCACAATGATGCACTGTGGGATAGCTCCCGGAGGCCAATACCATCGAATTGCGGCCACACTAACCCTAATTCGAATTGCTAAAATCGATTTTGGCGCTACTCCGCTCGTTGGGGTGGAGTACAGAAATCGATTTAAAGGGCCCTTTACATCGAATTAAATGGCGTCGTTGTGTGGACGGTTACAGGGTTAATTCGAATTAAAGCTGATAAATCCGAATTAAAGTCGTAGTGTAGACCAGGCCTTAGTCACCTTCAACTAAGCATCTTATTTGGACCGGGTCACTTTTCACCCTTCCTGCCGAAATAAGACATTTCTCTGTACCAACTAAACATATGTTGGAGGGAGAGGTCACTGAATAAATAGACTGCCCTTCAAAAAGCTGAACTGACCACCGCAGATACTGTGTTGCAGTTCCAAAGTTATGGGGCCGATTTAATAGTTATTTCCCAGTCCATTCCACACTTACCTTTCTTATTCAAAAAGGTCATTTTTCACCCAAGAGAGAGCAGATAAAGTCAGTCACACCCCTACAGAAGCAGGAGTCTTCTGGAAGCATCACCAACGCAGGCCTTGGACAAGCCATGTCACATCTCTGCACTTCTGTTTCCTCTTCTATAAAATGGGGATAACACCCACTTTCATAAAGCATTCAGACATGCACATGTGCTACAAAAAAATCTTATCGCAGCAAGGGCATAAAATTGGGTTAAATTGCTATTGAGTACAGTCCGTTGACATGCCTTGAGAGAGACCAGGGATTACAAGTAAGTTAACCAGCATGGAAATACTCAGCAGACAAGGAGGTTCGCAATGAATGTTGCAAATATTTCTCTAGTAGGCTTTAATCTCCTAAATCAAGTGCCTGCAACCATAATGTTTTTTGGGAGGGAGAGCGGGGGGTGGAGGAGAAGAGAAAGAGGGAAGAGATCCAGGAAGGGCAGAGTATAGATCCTGTTCTGCTCAGGTTCTTATTCCATGCATATTATTGTGTTATCGCAACACCTTATATGACCGAAGCTTAACCAACAAAGCTCTAATGAAGCTTAACCAATATTACTGAGAATTACGTTTGAAGTCATAGGAACCTATTGCCCCTACCCTTCTCAAGCTAGTCCTACTAAAGAGGAGCGCTATTACAGATGTTAGCGAACCAACTAACACTTTCTGGGGGGAAATCTTGAGATCCATTTGGGGTGAGGAAGGGAGGAAAGTTATCAGATTTAATTTACAGAGCATCACAGATGATATCCTAGCATTGCAGAGGCCAATGACCAAAAGCCTGGAACTTGTCACTGTCCTGCTGCATGACATTTGCAATACATGGAAATTAAGACTGGTTTCCCTGACCTTACAGATTCCCTCATTCTTCCTCTTGTATGTGTACAGGCAGGCAAACCAAATAGCATGGTGAGAAAAATCTCCCGTAGTTAATTCCACGGGCGTTCAGCACAGCTGCTGCTGTTATATTTGGCTGTCACAAAGTACTGCTGAAAGATACTTACTCTGACCTTGCTGGACTTGGGAATTGTCCAAAGTTAATGAGATAAGCATACGGTGTAAATTACCCCAGTGCTCCTGGATATAATAACCTGCACCTAAGCCAGTAAAATTGGAAACCCTCTTCCAGAATAGAATAACCAGCCATCACACATTGTTAATAGTCATGCTCTTATCTAGAAGACGACAGTTTGTATTAACTGAAGACTCCAGACCTGAACAAAGTCAAAAGACAAGACACTGAACAACTTCATGGGGAGCCTAAAACGTGATTCAGTCCCAAAAGTCAGAATTCACTTACAGTCTGACATATGCTGCAGCATTAAAAACACTACAAACATGCAGAAATCTGTGTGTCTTGGGCCAGAGTTGCAGGTTTATATAATTTTTAACTGGACAGCGTCCTCAGAACAGACTGCACAAAGCATAGAACCATACTGGACTACGAGAAGAGAAGTGAACTGCTCTATGTTTGGAGACAGCATCCAGCAGTACATGTGAACAGAGTCTTACATCTAAGTGACAGGTTTCAGAGTAGCAGCCGTGTTAGTCTGTATCCGCAAAAAGAAGAACAGGAGTACATCCGAAGAAGTGGGCTGTAGTCCACGAAAGCTTATGCTCTAATAAATTTGTTAGTCTCTAAGGTGCCACAAGTACTCCTGTTCTTCTTACATCTAAGTGAAGCCTCACTGTGAGGACTAGTGGTATCAGCTGTTTCCAAATGTCATTACTACAGATCCCAGTCCTGTCCTCAATGGAATCAGAAGCATACTAGATCTTCGGTAGTAACAACTGTTTTTAAAAATGTTAAGAGAAACTACGTCTCCCCCTGCATTCTGTAGGAAGGATTTCAGCTGTCCATCTCCAAAGTGAAACCGGTAAAGCAAGTCTTCACCAGTCTTAAGTCTTAGCCTGGCCACTTTTTAAACATCTCTGTTCAAGGGGCTTCAGAAATAAATATAATGGAAATCTTGAAATACAGCCCAACAATTAAGTCTCATCTCTGGTCCTTTCAGAGCTATTGCCTGAGGCAGGAGGATCAGGATGTATACATTCCAATTTTTGACAAATGGTCATTTTTCTACTTGAGCCAACATCTATAAAGTGAGCTGGAAATCTGTTGTAATGGGTGCATTACAAAAGCACATATTAAACATAGCTGCGCTATAGGTAACACACTTATGAGCCAACTGTGTAGTTAGTTCAGTACACAACCACATTCTCCATGTGATATTTCCACACAAACATTTGTTTTGCTTTTTCACTCCTTATTGGGGTGGTGTCCGGCCAAGTAACATTGCAGCAAAAGAAGGGAAGGCCCTTCACAAAAATTACAAGGCAGAACTTTGTTTCAGGTAACTAATGAGTTAATCAATTCTCAATTTGATATTAGTTTGCTTTTCTCCCATATATTGTGAAATGGGATTAATACAAGATACTTTCCTGAAGAAGTTTCAGTTCCCTCTTCACAAACAGTTTGACATAGCTCTGGAGATGAGGAAGGACAAAGCTGTTCCATGAAGAATCAATTTAGACCCAAATTCTCAGAAGCGCTCACTGATTTGGGTGCCTCCAGTTTTGATGGCTCAACTTAAGACACCATGAACCTGATTTTCAGAGGTGTTGAACACTACCAAGTTCCAGTTGAAGCCAAATGGGAATTGTAGTCACCTCTGAAGGAAGAAGGGGGGGGGGGCAAAAGCAAGCAAAGCAAAACCACACACACACACACACCCCTCAGCAAGTCTCACTCAAATAAGGAACTCCAAAACAGAGGTTCCAAAAATCTCTGGACAACTGAAAAATGTGTTGTTGTTTTAGGATGAGCTGGCTCTTTATTAAGACTACATGAGACAATAAGGCAGCCTTTGAAAGAATACTGTAAACTGGTATTTGAAACCAGGCCCCTTTCATTTCAGTATCTACAGATGGATTCAGGAGTCCTTGGTTTGAAAATTTTGCCCATTAACTCTAAAAATGAAAAAATAATTCACAGGCCAGCTAAGTTTGAAGTTAGCAGAAAAGAAGAGTTGTCTGCATGGAATAGGTGAAAGTAAGAATGTGTGATTTGATCCATGAAAAAAAAAAAAAAAATCAGAAAATAGGGAATTTGGTCCTGTTTTCTTGGAGGTGTTGAGGGCCACAAGGGAGAGTTGTGTGAGTTCCTGTCTTTCCACACCCCTCCTAACATATGCAAATTAAAATTAACCTCATAGTATAAACAAGCCATTCACATAAGACTGCTTTTGTTTCCCAATTAAGGGGATGATAACCAGAAATACTGAACAGCAACTTGCATTAAAGTCGGTGGGAGTTTTACCTGACTAAAAACAGCAGAATTTGGCCCTGTAAAAGTACTACATATTTAGAAAGCTTTGTATACCGATGTTTCAGCATAAGGTACCATTCCCACAAACATTACACATCCTGCAGAGTATAAATGTTGCACATATAGAAAATGCTGCCCCACTTCCTACCACAAAGAAGATGGGACTTTGTATTATTTATTTATTGGCAGGTTAGACATTTAAACAATGAGGAATGCTGAAGCCTGGAATTTTAACTGAGGTTATCAGATGAAAAATGTTTGGCTTTTTATATCAATCCAAGCCCCACCCACTCCAGTCAAATTCTACCACACTGCGATGTTTGAAAAGTCACCCAGTACTCTGGTGTGCTAGAGCACTTATTGTTTCTGGATTCAGCATTATACACAAACTGTGTCTGGAGACAGCTGAAGGCCTGGGAAGCAGAATTGAGCCCCTCTGCCATCAGCATCACCTTTTCGCACACATCGTCTCGCTTGCTATCATTTTGCGCTAGGGTGACCAGACAGCAAGTGTGAAAAATCTGGACAGAGGGTGGGGGGGGTAGTAGGAGCCTATATAAGAAAAAGCCCCAAATATCGGGACTGTCCCTATAAAATCACAACATCTGGTCACCCTATTTCGCGCATCATCACTTCTATTGCCTTCTTGGGTTTCTCCTTCTGATGTCAGTTCTCCTCCCCCTCCCCACCACTGAGGACAGATTCTGAGATAATGCACTACTTGGAAGGAAATCTACTATGGGCCTTTATCCTTTGGCTTAAACATTTACTCAAATCCTTCTGCAGTTAGGCAAAAATCAAATTTTATTTCTGAATTTCATCAGTCCTGCCATACAATGACCCAGGAACTGTCTAGACAGACAAAGCAAAAGTGCTGGTTATGCAGTTTAGCAGACACTCTCTGTGGGAAGGAGCTTTGGTTCCTGCATGGACTGTGAGTAACATTACTGCAATGAGCAGGCTTCCTTTGGCTTTATTCGTGGGGCACTGGTAGCAGCCTCCACAAACCCAGAGAGCAATATTCTACTTTGCATTCCAGAGAGTGCCTTCTCTAGATCATTTATGAAGGCTTCACTGAAACTGGGTCAACAGGCAGAAGCAGAAGAACAGACTTTAGCAGGAGTAGAGGGCCATCTGCCAGAAGCTCATGTGCTCCCTCGGCAAGGTGAGATGAAACATTCTCCTTGTCGCTCAACCCTGAAACAGTTTTCCTACTATAAACAAATCAGATGTGAAACTAGACTCAGTTACTTGTTCACTCACAGCTCACACTCCACTGCTGCAAGATAATTGGGATTGTTTATTAGGTACCAGGTACTTAATTTTAACAAACCTGAAATACTTTGCTAAAGGAAGTGCAAGGACTGGAGCTACTTAAACAGTAGGAGGTACTTAACTCCAGAGCATAATAAGTGCAATGTGCCATTTTCACAGGAGATCAGGCTGAATGTGTCTTTTATGGACTTCATCATTCCTAGAGCTAGGAAGGAAAGTAAAAATTTAACATGTACACCTGCTGCTATTCTTTCTGTTAGATTCTGTGGTCCAAGGGAAGAGAATTGGAAGAGGCATCTAGCATAGCAGGTTGCTGTGAGAAATAGGATCTAAACGCTCCTCTGCAGCTTCAGTTGAACTACCATATTCTGCTAAAAACTGCAAAAACCTTTTACAATATATTTTTGTGAGATCTCCAGAGCTGATGAGTTTTTAGAAGTGGCGGGCCCTTGTAATTGGGCACTATCTTACGCAGTTATATTTTTGCCTCTCGTAAATTAACTCAATTGAATGACAGTCAATTTCCAGCTGGGAGAACAATCATCCCCACCCTCCTGTAACATCCATATACTTTAGTCAGAAACCTCTAATAGTGTCTGGTCTCGTTAAAAAGAAAGCTACATGAATGCTAAAGAGGAAAACAGTAATCCCTTCCTTCTCACCTCCTCCCCAAGCACCTCCCTTTTCCCCAAGAGACTCAGAGGAATGACAAATGTGGAATAGTGCAATGTTGTAGGAAAGCTTTGCCAATAAAAGAAATTATCCTTTCCCTTGAAGTTATCTACAGCTACAGTACGCATATGAAATGTATGAGAAGGAGTTTAACATCAGCATATGCTGTCCATATCAGGGAACATGTTATTTTCATATGATCACAGTAGTCAACATGCATTATGAAGGATAGTCTTCTGACTGCTTGGGTTGACCAGTTGATTACTCTGTGAAGATTAATTAAATGCCATCAATTACTTGGATTACAAACCGCTTTAGAAAGAAAATGGTCAGTTAGGACTTCAGTGCTTCTAAAAGTGAGACAACCATGTATTACTGATTTCAGTCTAGTTGCACGATATAGGAATGCCACTCGGTAAACCCAAATCTCCGAATTCCCAGAGAGCAAGAAGTATTGTGTAGTCTGCAGCACCATTACATTTAAAACCATCACAACCCTTCTTTCATTGGAAAGAATGTCTTTTTTGAAAGCAGGAACATATCAATAAAGCAAGTGAATAAGGAAGCCCATGGCTTGAGCTTATCAACTTTCACATTATTCTCTAAATCTTTACAAAGCTACCATGAAAATGTGCAATTCCAGACAAACACAAAATCTACTCACCCACCATCTACCATAATAAGGGGAAAATCCTTAATGAAAGATTACTATCCAATTTATAAAATTACCACTACCGGCAAGTAGAATTTTACAAGACTGCTTTCAATAGCCACTTTGCAGCCCCTGCCCTTCAAAACCTTCACTGCATTCTGGTAAAGAAAAATAAGAGCAGGTCCCAAATAATTGGTATAGTCAAATGAGAGCCCGCAAAGGCCTTTGACTCACAGAATTAAAAACATTACTCACACACAATGGCTCAAATGTGAGCCAGTGTCTACAGCTTTTCATTCCGGTTATTGTGATCTAAGAATAGAACTGCAGAGTCCACATAATCCAGCAGTCTCCACTGCATTGTGTTCTCTCACTATCCATGTTACAATCTGAGGGTTATTTAAAGTGTGAAACACACAAGTTTCTCTTTGAATGTCAGGCTAAACACAGGAAGCCAAGCGAATGCCCACTTTGAAATTATTGGATTCTGCCCACTAATGAAGTAGTTCAAGTATTTAAATAGCAGATCCAAGTCTGAAGTGGCAAGTTTGATATCAGATGTGCTCATGTGAAGACCCAACAGTGCCAGCGTGGGGACCTACAATCCAGTTCTCGCCAACCAGGAGCTGGTTGCTGCTGAATACAACTGATAGTAATTTTCCATCCAATTAAGTTTGCACAGAATGTACACAATCAGTAGAGGCAAAGAAAACGAGGACTAAACTGAATGGAAGGACACTGTGCAGTGAATTTTTCCTACTATAAAGGGAGCTGTACCCAAAAATAGTACAAGCAAGCATTTTAGACTACTACTAATCTGTTGCATGAGTACAGTGCCTTTCATCAGGGTGCTGTAAGTCTGAAAGCCCCACAATACTGCTGAGGTAGTTGAGTATTATGCTCATACCGATGAGGAAACTGACAGAGGTTAAATACCATGCTTAAGGTCACACAGCCTATCAGCGGCAGGAGTAGAAATCAGAAGTCCTGATCCCCGGTCCTGTGCTCTAATATTTAGACAACACTGCATTTTCTTTATCAGGAGCTACTGTGACGTTCCCTTAGTGTTAGCTGGAGCGGCGATCTGCTAGGTCACTCTAATCCCTCGACTCTGGGAGCCAGCCTTACCCTGCTTTGCTGCAAGAATCCCCACTCCCGCACTGTTCTCACACAGCCTCTAGCATGTAAGCTGCTCCCAGCATGCAAGGAGCACTTTTGGCCAGCCGCTGCTTGGATTGTGCAATCGAATGACACTAGCCAATATTTCCTGTCCCAGACACAATCCTAGGAACCTCTGTTCTGCAGTTTCCAGTTATGCCTACTGGACACTGCAAGCTTATATGAGTTCATCCATTTAACAAAACAATTGATATGTACCAGGCTTGTTATCCCAAGGGGAGTCTGACACGCTTCAAACCAAACGCACTGCTTCAGGTAGAACAAATGTATTAACTACAAAAGGGATAGATTTGAAGTGATTATAAATCAAAGCACAAGTTGTCAGATTTGGTCAAATGAAATAAAAGCAAAAACACATTCTAAGCTGATCTTAATACTTTCAGTGCCCTTACGAACTTAGATGCTTCTCACCACAGGTTTGCTGGTTGCCCTTCAGCCAGACTCTCCCCTTTGATCAGTGTTTCAGTCACTTGGTGGTGGTGTCTGTAGATTGAGGTTGGAGAGAGAGGAAGAGCATGGCAAACGTCTCTTTGTCTCTTTATCTTCATGTTCGGTCTTCCCTCCTTGCATTGCTCCCTCCCTTCTGGGTCAGGTGAGCATTACCTCATCGTAGTCCCAAACTGATGAAGGGAAGGGGGGTGACTCACTGGAGATTCCAACATATCCTTTGTTGCTGCCTAGGCCAGTGTCCTTTGTTCCTGTGAGGCTGGGCTGCGTTTGTCCCATACAGGCCCTGATGAGGTGTGAACTGCCCCTCTGTTCCTGGAGAGTTTGCCTGGGCTTGTTTTAAGCCATGAGAACACATTTTCAGCCTCATAACTATAGACATGAAATTACAATCTATAACATAACTATAACAACAAAGCTCAGTGCATCATGAGCCTTTTGAAGACACCCGACATGACAAACTTTGCATTGGATACCACACAATCATATAATAAGGATGAACATGGGGGTGCAGGGTGTTCCCCCGAGATAGTGTCATAGCTACACAGTGCACAGCATCAAGACTGAACAAATTAAGACAGAACAAATCCAGCAGATGCATGTTGTGGGGGGATGAATGTTATTTCCCAGTTGAAATGGCATAAGCCTCTTAAGGGTGAAATCAATTCATTCTCTCCACAAGCCCATTCAGTCCCTGGCCTCTGCTGAACCTACCAAAAGGGAATCAACTAGTGCCAAGAGCAGGTCAGGTGGGGCGGCGGGGAAGAGAAGAGTTGTGATACACTTCATCAGCTGGGAACTGAAGTGGCACCAAAACTCATCTCAAATAGAAGGAGGGTTTGGATGCAACCAGAAGGCTACCAACATGGAATGGATTGGAACCAGGACTTAGAAAAAGTGAAGCTCTATTGGTGTACGGAACCTGATTGTCACACATTCAAAGTTACTTTCATTTACTCCCTATTTACAACTAGGTACACATGAACAGTATGTATTGAGAAAAAGCAGTTATAGAGGAAACCATTAGTAATAAAAATAAACAGTCAACATACGACCGGGCAGCAAAGTTGATATTAAACTTTCTGAATTGCCTCTTACAACAACCAAGTCATTTGAACCTCTGACCTCAACTTTGGATATTTCAGTCACTAGAAAAAAAATTTAAACTGACCTCAGTACAAACTAATATAGACATGCTAAGATAAATGCTAGAAATGACAGCAACTGAAGAGTTTAAAAGCCATTTAGCTTTGCACAGTTGAGTTCAGGTCCTGACACATAACTTTAGTCATGTCCCTGCCATTTTCAAGCCCTCTCTGAAAAGCTGACTGCTGTTACAACTATGAAAAGGGTAATAATATAGTCAGTAATTCCTTCCCCATCTCCCGTCACAGGCAAACATGTGAGCTTCAACTTAAGGATAATGTTGAATTGCGCGCGCACACACACACACGAGCTTCAAGTGTAGTGGTATGAAATATTACGTATTAATATAGCAAACACATGGCACTTTGTTAGAAGCCATCAAGCGCCACAGCATTTTGTCCCAACTCAGTCCAAAGGCACTGCAATGAAATCAGAAGCTAAGGTGTTTGCCACAATGCTTGATTTTAATATGGCATTCTCAATGCT
Source organism: Trachemys scripta elegans (assembly GCF_013100865.1). Taxonomy (NCBI): domain Eukaryota; kingdom Metazoa; phylum Chordata; order Testudines; family Emydidae; genus Trachemys; species Trachemys scripta. Next base: position 122,873,364 of record NC_048301.1, read on the forward strand.
AGATTCTGTTATGAGATTTTCTTGAGAGACCTTTGCATAGAGTAAAAGCAGGATGAAAGCCATTATAGCCTAAGCCATTAAAAACAAAAAAAGTCACAGGACCCTTTTTAAAAGATGTAGACAGACTAATTACCCTAGAGGAATGAGGTCTGACCTGGAAAGGAGGACCACCTCCCTCAGTCTGGAGCACAAGAAAATTTCTTTAAGATTCTGTCTCAAATGGTACCTCAAACCTGTCAGGTTAAATTAAATGCTATTCTATACATATATGAATTGAATTGAGAAATGTTGGAGAAGTTGTGGTTCCAGAGGAGATTTTATGCATATATGCTGGACATGTCTGGTCATTACACAGTATTGGGATGGAATCCATACAAAAATTATCACAAATTGATGAATCTCTGTTACTAAAGGAACATTTGGTTATCCTCCTCTGGCTTCCCAGCAGAAATGGTCACACAGAAGAAAACGAAAGATTAATCTGTCATCTGCTAGTAGCTGCTGAACTATTGGTAGCGTCTCATTAGAAAAAAGAAAATAGCGCTATCATAAAGGAATGGTTAAAAAAATTGGAGGGTGTGGTTATGGAAAAATTAAGACCAATTATGTACCCAGCAAAACAGACTGACAGATTCTCAAATATTTGGTTACTTTTTATTCAATACTTAGACAAGAGTTCATTCACCTGCCAAAACCCCCCGCAAAAAAACAAAACTACAAACAATATAGCTGTCCAATTTTTTTTTTAAATACTAACGTTTGATAGACATGCCTAGTTTGTTAATTTGTATATATAGAGAGAGATTTCAGTCAATTTAATAAAATCATGAGAAATGACATTGGTTGTTGTGATATACTCTAATTCAGTAACAGTGTTAGAAAGAGATTATTATATTGTTGTATGTCGCTTAAAACCAGGGTGGATAAAAATCAATGGTTTTTTTCCCCTCAAAAAGCATTTTATCAAAAAAAATCCAATCTAGAGACAGTTTTAATTAAGATACTTTATAGCTCAAAGATATCTCATTATGGAATAGGGATTATAAAATCTAATTCGATAGTATAAGAATATATTCATGTAATGTTCAAGAAAAGTTTTGTAAATGATTTCCAATAGTTCATGGATTAGGGACACAATCTTATGGGTTCCAGGGGCTTCTGTATTTATTATTTAGGTTAATCTTTCTATCTACCCAATGGGACTCAGTGCTCAGCTTAGACGATACTACCCGAGATACTTAGTTTTGCAGTTCTCAAAACTGTGGATTTGTGTCTCCAGAGAGAACATGCTTGTTAACAGCAAAAATGTTTTTAAATAAATAATATAGAGAGGTGAGAAATAACAGACCTCAACCCTACTGTCCCTTTGCAAATTTGTATACACAGAATCAATCCCTTACCACTCTCTAAAAGTGCAAAGTTTCACAAAGTTCAATGAATAGAAGATTGTTGGGGGCAGAACAGATCTGGACAAGGAGAACTCTTGAGATAAATGTTAGAAGGGAGGGACAGGTAGTAGAAACAAAAGTGAAACTGTTTGAGCGGCATATTCCAGAAGTCTTGAGGTCTTTCTGAGTGTAGCCTTCATTGATTTGAGATCTACCATACCATTCTCTCACTAGTAGGGAAAACCTAAAATGGCAGCAGGCCGTAAAAGAGACCCAGTTTGGGAATAAGAACCATTCAAGAAATATTTGTTTGCTGATGATGTTTTAAAGATAGTCACACCAGTGAACTGGTGGAAATCACCTAAGCACTTGGATTCAGAGATTGTTGAAGTGATAATCTCACTTTTAACAGCAGTAGCTTCTTCTGCCAGTGTAGAAAGAATATTTTCTTCCTTTGGACCAATTCATTCCAAATTGAGAAATGGTTTGGGACCTGAAAAAGCAGGAAAGCTTGTTTTTCTTTTCCAGATGATGAACAAAACAGGAAAATGAAGGTGAAGATGACTGAGTTAGCTGCAGAACCAAAATATTATAAGTTTCTCATGTTGACCTGACAGTCTATTTAATTTTTGTTTTAAAAATATAAATAAATATATATTTCATTTAACTACACCTCTACCCAGATAGAACGCTGTCCTTGGGAGCCAAAAAAATCTTACCGTGTTATAAATGAAACCGCGTTATATTGAACTTGCTTTGATCCACCGGAGTGCGCAGCCCTGCCTCCCTGGAGCGTTGCTTACCGTTATATCAGAATTCATATTATATTGGGTCAAGTTATATTGGGGTAGAGGTATATTTTTGTTTAACAATTTTAACAAAAACAAACCTGATTTTAAAAAAAATTTATATGCTTGTTTTGCTAAAATATTATGTTTGCTGTTGAAGAGAAAAATCCAGAATCAATAACGTTGTTGTTTTAGTTAAATAAAACAAGTTAACTATCTCTCTGGTGATGTTCTCCTAATACAGCATAGCAAGAAAATCCTCCAAATATTAATGTTGAACTGGAGATAGTTCACCTTCCAATAACTTCATAAATATCTGCCACAATTACCTTTGGTAAATGAAATAACCAAACAATCATTTTCTGATATAGCTGTAAGACTAATCTGAAAAGTTTTCAAAATAAATAATTTAAAATGTATAGTGTGTACCTTCTAAAAATGAAACCTACATCTATCTCTGAGTTGTGAAGAATATGTATTAAGGTTATAACAACCAACAAGAATGCACTTTTATGTAGAAATCCATGATTAAATCGAGTCTTCCTGACTAGTGCTTTAAATCAAATCCGCCCTGCTCAAAACAAGCTACTTTGTAATGATTGGGGTTTTTTCCCCTGATATTTAAATGGCAAGGATTTGTAAACTTGTTAATACTTTCTAAACAAACAAATAGTTGAAAAAACAAAATTACAGAACCCTTTAAAAAAAATTTCTAGTGTAGTGAAACTAGTTGAGCATGTTACAAGTTTGAGGACACTCATTACAGCCTGGAAAGCTTTACTTTCTACAATGAGATTCACGTACACCTGGGCTTGTCTACACAGCAACTTAGTCACAGCAAGCCACTGTGAAACAGCAATGTGTCAAAGCACACCATGGAACTTTTAGTGCTTGGTAGCAGGTCCTGGTCCACACAGTCAGTGTGTGGCAAGCTAGCGCACTCTAGATTGACACCCCAGCTTTCTGCAAACTAAATCTCTGTGTAAACAGGCCCCTTATCTATTTTATCTTACCTAGGAACTCTGAAGTACTAGAAAAGTGGAACTGTATTCTCCCACAAAAAAACAGTTTTTCCCATCACAAGTCTGCATCAGAAGAAAGCAGGCTAACAGCCACACTATCTAAAAAGTCAGGTAGTTAGTCAAAAGGGTGGGATTCCAAATGAACAAACAATTAAGGATGCCATTTTTACACATCACTGAAGATAAGAAGTTTAGATGTTGCAAACTGGTTCCAACTGCAGCAACTGGTTTTCCATTTCTAGTGCTTGTACATTTTGGAGAAGAAGATTTTCAAGAGCACCCAAGAAATTTAGACATTCATGTCAGTGACTTTCAATAGGACTTAATCTTTTTGGCTGAAAATCTCCCTCTCTAACAAACACATCATATGTGTTTGGTTACTTCCAAGTTCCTTTCATGGCGTACTCTGTTGCATGCTACTTCTAACAAATGATTATAAAAAGAGTATTTGATACAAGTGTGCCTACAATTATGCATGTCTGAAATTAATGTGGTGTAAACTGTAAACTAGAAGTTATTCACAATTTTGTATGCCCCTGACATCTTTAAATTCCGTAGTGCCAGAGCAAGAAAGAAATGGAAGGGAAAGAGAAGAATTAGTCCTTTATAAACAAAAAAGATACACTGTATCCATTAAGTGATCAAGAAAGCAAGAATCTGAGTCATGGAAAGAATAATTTAAGATCAAATAATTTTTCATATCAACATATTTCATTCCAAAACCCATTGTATATTACATAGCGAAGAATCATTTCACTCAGCATTCAAGTGCAGTCACCTCGGATCGAGACAGAAAAAGAAATTTGGTGAAAGCAGTAGGTTGGCTACTGAATAAGTATGCTAGATAGAATCAATCAGAAGACATCATAATCTAGTGCAGAGATCTCAAACTCAAATCACCACGAGGGCCACATGAGGACTCGTACATTGGCCCGAGGGCCGCATCACTGAAACCTTTTCATACAATGATACAAAAATAGTCAAAAATGAAAAAAAAATGAAGAGTAATATAGTTAGCTATTAAAAGTCAATGTATTAACTTGTTTAAAACTGTAATGCAAAGAGTGGTTTTAATAAAATCAACACCTGTAATTATTCCTTATGTGGTCAGTAACACTGATTATGATCTACACTAACAGTCTATCAACATAGCTGTAATGGCAGGAACTTTTTAAAATAACTGTTCATACACAATACATTGCCACTTTTAACAAACGTTCTTCCCAACTACTCACGACAAAGAATCATACACGCTGAACTTCATACCTCAGACTGCTCGTCTAGTCCATGAGGCCCCGCCTCTGCCCTGCTTCTTCCCACACCTTCCCCGCCCCCATTCCAACCCCTTCCCCAAATCCCCGCCCCAGCCCCACCTCTTCTCTCCCTCCTCCCGCGAGCATGCCACGTCCCTGCTACTCCCCCCTCCCTCCTGGAAAGTCCTAAGCACTGCCAAACAGCTGTTTGGTGGCGAGAAGCGCTGGGAAGTAGGCGGAGGAGCGGGGACGTGGCACGCTCGGGGCGGAAGCTTGGCTGCCAGTAGAATCAGCGCCTATGGCGGGACCAGGAAATAATTCAGTGGCCCGCGTGTTTGAGACCCCAATCTACTGCCAGTCACAGAGATCTGTCCCACACCAACATTGCACAGTCAGTATAGTAACTATGGAGCAATCAGAGAACGGAATGGACTGCACAGCAGCCAACTCAAGCTTCAATTTTCTGCTTTATTTTTGGTCTTTGAAAGACCTTTTTCCTTGCTCTGAACTAATGAGATGAATAAAAGGTCCCAAGTAACAGATTACGTGGTCTCTACCCTGCCACTACGGCTCTGCAATTACTAGGAACTGGCATTGTACTAGAGGTTCAGACCAAATGCAAGTGTCACATATTGATAAGCTTCCTGCCCCAAAGACGTGGAGGCTGTAATGCTGATGTGCCTAGAAGGTCAACCAACGATATAAAGTCTCACTGCTGCAGTGCTGACCTGTATAAAGAGACGAGTCAGTCAGTCATACCAAGCTTGAAGAAAAACATACAAAAAGAGCTCATGAGTGCAGGCTGGTGGATTTAGAGGCCAGAAGACAGCAACTTAAAGAATGGAAAAATACTCCACTATCACCACGAGTTCTGCTATTTTATTTGAACTAACTACATTATTGGTTATTTGCCACTCAGTCCAGCTAGCAATAAAGAGATATCCCACTGTCACCATTGTTTAGAGACTTGGGGGGAGGGAGGCACATGGGGGGGGCGAGGGTGGACACGCGAGACAGGCTAGAGAGCTATAGATACACAGAAATTTGAATACAAGCAATTTAGGTATTTTAGCCACTTCTGTTTAAAGTACAATACTCAAGCCATTCTGCTGTTTAAAGACTATATATTGTCTTAGTAAGAACTATCTAACCTGAAACCAAGCTAAGGCATGTAGAAAATTAAGTCTGAGCAGCTATGCACCAGTAGGGTGACCAGACAGCAACTGTGGAAAAAATCGGGACGTGGGGGGGGGGGGGCGTGGTGTAATAGGAGCTTATATAAGAAAAAGTCCTCAAAATCGGGATATCTGGTCACCCTATGCACCAGTAAAGTTCATGAGTATACACTGGTTATCTGTAATGCAAGGTTTTCTCTTCTTGGCTCTGGGGGTACTTCTCCCCCCTCTCCAAAGAGCACACACAATTGCCTTTAGATTGCTTCCCTTCTCTCTCCAGACTGCAAAGAAAATAAAGCATTAAAGTATTCGCCTAGTTTAACAGCATTTGGGAGCAACAAAAAAAGCTTCTTAAACAGCATTTGACAAGAGTGGGCTCGATACCAACCTGACCCCACCCCTTCACCCTTGGATATACAGCTTGCCAATATAAACATGTGCCAGAAAGCAAAAGATGACTCTCAGCACATTCCATAGAAAACAAGGAGAGGAAAAAAAGACCTCAATACAGGGGCTATATAGAGACTCAACTCTTCTGTTCACACATATCCAGAACAGGACATCAAGTGCAGTTTAACAAGTGCACTCAAACAAATACAAGCCCTTTAAGTAAATAAAAGGACACGGTATAAATCCTGAAATAGCGTGTCCTCATTTGGCAGTCCTTGCTTATTCTACCACCAATGAGGGACTGTTTGAATTAGGGAAAAGTTAGGGAATTTAAGTGGAAAGCACCACAAAGCTCCAGCACCTCTGTGAGAGCGTCTAATGTAGCCTTCCACTCTAAGGGAAGAGGAGCGTGTCTATCATCTCATTTACAAAAGAGGCTTTTTGAATAAGCTTTCAGACTTCAACAGGTCAATGAGTCCCTGACCCCAGGCTGATGGCGAACAGACTTATCCAATTTGTGAATTGCAATTAGCAGGGCATAACCATGACTTTTTTTAATCCACATTTAGATTTGGTTAAAAAAACCAAGTCAAATCACTTACTATACCTAAGAGTAGTAGACTTTCCTTTATTTTTCTCCCTCACACCATCTCCAATAGAATAAAGAAGGGGTACAGATTTAACACTTTCCTGAAGGTGACTGAAACCCAGTCACTGCAACATTGCTCTAATGTGGGAGGGTTTATTATCTAATCAGCTTGTCTATCAAACAGAAGTGAAACTCACTCATTTTCACTATTCACACGTCAAGCAATACAAGAAAGAGGTAAGATTTTAAGTTTTGATATTGTAAGAAATTATGTGCAACAAAAGAAAGGAAATTTGTTTAAAAAAGTTTACTCTCTCCCTTTGAACAGAGTGCTTTACGACTATTCTTATCTTATCGGCACTACTAAAAAGGTAGCTTCCTTTCCAAGGATTACACTGATAAAAAAAAGAATGCCACACCCCAGACACACTTGTGGGATTCACGTATGTATATATATTTTCAACACATGCATGATCTACAAAAGCATCATTCAAAATAGGAGTAAAAGGACCGTACACTGAAAGTTTTCTATTTTCAACAGTTCTATCTTCTTAGCAGGTTACAGTTTTAAATTTAAAAGCACACATTTAAAGTCTAGGTCCGTCAAGCGGACCAATTTTGCCAGCACTAAGTCTATGCTTTTATTTTCCTAAAAATAAACCTTTAAGAAAACCTTGCAGATTCATCCCCACTGGTGCAAACATAGATACTATACAAGAATAGCTTATAATTCTGTGCACACTGTTGACACTTAAATAAACCTTATTAGTTGTCTAGCTAGTATATTTGCATTGGATTTTGTGAGGAGGGGGTGGGGTAGGTAGGAGAGAGAATTGCTATGACATATTTGGGCCTGTCTATGCTAGAATTTCAACTTCCCTCAGCACTCAGTGTCTAACAACTTCCCTAAACCTCATGCAGTAATTGTAAATACAGGCAGGATCTCATTTCTGTATTCCTCCTCCTCCAATTACTTCCCTTACCCCATTGTTTGTTGCCACCACATGTTGAGTCTCACCTAAAATTTTAAGACTAAGCTAGAGCTGGTTGAAAATTGCTAAGTATATTTTACAAAGAAGTTCCAAAGGTCGTGCCCCCCCCTCCCAGGAGCAAAAATGGGAGAAGAGGGGCAAACAGCAACATGAACGCCTTTTTCATGGAATAAATTCAATTATAAAAAAAATCCCCCCCCCCCTTTTTTTTTTTTAAGACCTGTTTGACAAGGAATTAAAAAGGTTTGAATAAAAAGTTTCATTCAGCTCTACTAAAACGTTTTTGTAGATACAGACTAACACGGCTACCCCCTGATACTATTCAGCTCTACTGTAAGCTCTGAGGCAGGGACCATGTGTGACTCATTCAAGTCAATGGGAGTTTTAATATCGACTTCAGCAAGGCCTGGGTTTCACACAGCGTCTTAACTTTGTCTGTCTGTAAGGAACCTGAACACATCTTGGCCACAGCACAAATAGCAATGATGCTTGAGACAGCATATGCTCTCTGCACTGGCCTCTTAATGGGGTTTGGCCTGATCCTTGCTACTAGCTAAACTGATCAAACAGTTAGGAAAACCCTGGGGCAGAGGAGTGTCAAGAGGAAAGGATCAGAGCACTAGATTTGATGAGAGAAATCAAACAACTCAACTTCTAGTGCAAACATGTCCTGTGAAAAGACTCAACTAAAATTAATTTCAAATTTTTAGAAAGCAGTACCCAAGTGTGAACAAGTTTTAACTTGTTCAGGCAATTTTATATAAGCAGTGTTCATCTCAACATATTACACCCTATCCCCCCCATTTCTACTTTTGTCCAACTTGCACGGGCGAGCGTTTGGCTATTTAACTCTCATTCCATTCATAACAATGCTGGAATTTGCCATTTTGTAACAAAAGCAACAGCATGACCCTCTTCCCAGCACAAGTAACTTCTTAGAAACATAAGCATGTCTTTCCTAAGCCTGCCCTTCTTACCCCCAGATATTAAAGCCCAATTAAAAAGCTGTTTAACTTGTGCATGATGTACAACTGAATCTCTTAAACCTTGCTAGTGACCTTATTTTAAAGGTCATTCCCAATTTGTCATGACCCCTTAAATCTTTTTACCTGTGTTTGTTTATTCAGTTCTAAACACAACACCATCAGATTCTGCAATTGTTTTTGCAAAAAGAATCTAACTTAGTAATTGAAAGCATATTGAAAATTTACAGAGTGCCTCCGAACTAACACGGATCTGGAAGGGTGCCTTTACCCATTCAAATGCAAAGTAAGAGGAAGCACCATGAGACCAGTAAAAAGGTTAATTTAATGTACTTTATAGTCACTGCAAGTACACTTAGTCCATCCCTCATTTTAAGTTCTTGAGAGAAAAAAAGAATGTATTTTTAAAAGGGAAAAAAAGCCAAGTGTCTATTATAAAATTACATATGCCTATATCCCGTAGCAACTAAGACTGTCCAACTTTAAAGTGTCCTTGAGAAATGGTCTATAGCGTTTAGAATACACAGAAAGCTTAAACGTACTCTAAAGGTGATCTGAAAAGGGGAGGAAAATAGCACATAACCTCCTTTTGCTTCTTTACAATATATAAAAGCAGCCTACAAAATCCATCCCCCAATGGAAATATCAGATCTTGACTTCCCTGTATTTGCTGGAAGACTGTGGTAAAGTCCTTTAACTGAATCAAAACCCCCAAATATGCTAGGTCTGTATAAAATTTATAGCAAAGTGTAGTCCCAGCCCAAGGCTGTTTAATATCTAAAAAAAATAAGGAACAGACACCAGGAGTGGAATACAATATACAACCAGACTAGCTATGGTGATCGTAAGCACATATTTTTAGTTTCTTGTAGGTTTTTCACCCTAAGACAAGCAACATAGGAGGGAGAAGAGGGATCAAAATATGTGCAGTTTTTATTGTATGTACATACATGTTTTAGTGTTTGGTTTTTTTTTTAAACTACATGGATCAAACATAGTCTAGTTACTGTTGGCAAATTGCTTATGGCATCTTGGAAGAACTGAGTCTTGGGAAGGAAGGATGGTCCAGGGATTGGGGCACTAGTCTATAAAAACTGGGGTCAAGCCATTGCTCTGGTACTGACTCCCTGTGTGGCCTTGGGCTAGTCACTCAGTCTCTCCATGCCTCTGTTTCCATTTTACAGATCGGGATTAACAGTAATTCCCTACCTCCCAGGGGTGTTGTGAGGATCAATACATTAGATTGTGAGGCACCCACTATCCCTATTACTACAGTAATTTAATTACTAAGACAGAGCTGAAAGAGGATATTTGCCTTATAGATCAGTTCAGTTCCATGCAGTCCCTTTAAACAGAGATGAAAGCATAGACATTTGTGAGAGGCATCACAAATTGAGTAGGGAGCATGGGATGATGCAGTGACAGGACAAGGGCGGGTAAGCAAGGAGGGGCAGCGCTGACGAGAGCGAGAGCTGTGTCCTTTTACAGATTCTTGAACACACCTGGAATAAGCTCAGATTTATTTGAAGTAGTATGATCAGAGTCTCTTATAAAGCTGGAATGCAAGTACAGATGTGTGTACATACACAGAGACAGGCTGTCATTTTACATAGACTGGCACATTGTTACCTACAGGAGTCAAGTATATGGCCCTTCAATATAATGAGTCTAAATATGGAAGCAAGAAGTGGAGAAAGAACAATTCATTGCTTTTTGTTTGGAGTGGCTTTGACTTGCTAAGGCCTGTAGCAAAGCTTCTCTCAATCCAACCACTCAAGAATCATTAACAATGCAGGAGGATCAAGGTGAACCCCAAGGCCAACTGCAAAACAAGTAGGGACACTGAAGTAGTTGCCAAGATCTCATTCCAATGAATTGCAAACCCTTACAGTGCCGATTAGAAGATGTACTAAATCTCCTGAAAAGAATAATCGAACAAGATACCTACTCCCTGCACAGGGTTTTAAAGAAATTAATTCCACAGGCCCCAACAGGGAGAGTAATTCACCACTGGAACAATTTACCAAGGGTCATGGTGAATTCTCCATCACTAGCAATTTTTAAATCAAAACTGGATATTTTTCTAAGAGATATGTAGCTTAAAGTGCACTGGATAACTTATTTCAGATAGCAGCCGTGTTAGTCTGTATCCGCAAAAAGAACAGGAGTACTTGTGGCATCTCAGAGACTAAAATTTGAGCATAAGCTGTAGAGACTAACAAATTTATTTGAGCATAAGCGTTCGTGGGCTACAGCCCATGTGGGCTGTAGCCCACAAACGCTTATGCTCAAATAAATTGGTTTGTCTCTAAGGTGCCACAAGTACTCCTGTTCTAGATAACTTAGTTCATACCAGCAGAGTCTACACAGACCAGCTAGGTTACACCCACACTGCAAAAACACACACAACAAAAAAACAAAAAAAGACTGTAGCAGCAAGTCTCAGAGTTTGAATCTACACACTCGAGCTCACTAGATGTTCTGGCTCAGGCTGGAGCTCAGGCTGCAAAGAGGTGGGTGTGCTTCAGAGCTCTAACTCGCACAAGCCAGAATGTCTACCACTGCTATTTTTTAAATGATGATTCTAAAGATAAGACCCCTCACAAAAGCACAGCTGACCATATGTAGACTGACAATACAAAGATGGGCTGACATTTTAACATCTCAGCTGATGAAATTGCCCACCAATATGTCAGAGTATGACAATGAAGTGTTCCATGCATCACAAAAAGCAATTTTAAAAGCCATAGTACTCAGTGGGGTTACACAGAGAACAATGGCAAAGTCCCCATGATGATTAACCGCATCGTAGGCAGTTGAAAGATCAACAAACACCGCTCCTGTAATCAATCCCCTTTCACGTGCATCTTCAATGTGTTCAGTCAGATTCAGAAGCTGTCTAGTACATGACCAACTTGGGCGGAAACCAGCCTGTACACTGATAAGAAGTGAATCAATAACTGGTGTGAGGCAACGTAGTAATACACACTCAATTTTAAAGTATCACACAAGTGAGATGGGTCAAAAGCTTTGTGGATCAGAGGGTTCTTTGCCAGGCTTCAAGAGAGCCACTACCTTGGCTTGTTGCCAGATTTTTCATATCTGGAGCTGAACAAGATAGATAACTAAACATACTTAGGAGCCACTTGGGGGGGGGGGGGGGGGCAAAATTTTTTGCTCTGCTCAGTTCAGATGTCATCTAGGCCTGTTGCTTCCCCTGTTTTCAGGTTGCTGATGCTGGCATCCAGTTCCTCAATGGAGAAGGGCATTAGGAGGTCTGAATCACTGTGTTCATCCAGAGGTGTTTGCCAAGTGACGATTGGTTGGTAACAGCAGACAGTGCAAAGTCATAGGGGCATGTCAGAAGTTAAAAGGTGTGTCTGGTTGCTTGGATAGTAGGGAGATCTGGTCAAGCTCAACAGTGAGATGCTCAATATTATTCTCTCCCATTTTGTAGGTGGATACAATCCTGATGCCTGGCTTAACGAATATGGCACAGCCATATTGGCGGTATGGTCTCTCAACAGCCAACGTCATTCCTGGTACTCTGGGTCATTTATCCTGTGATTCTCAATGAAACTCCCATAAACAGAGAACATGGCACCAGTGTTTTGCACAAGTATCAGCCATCATTTCCAGTTTAGGAGCGCACTGTCCTTCAACCTTCATGGAGAGAAAAAGTCAGCACCAGTCCCGAGAGGGACCCTGGGTGTCCTGATTTAGACACATGTTCTTGTCATTGACATTTTCCTTTGTTTTGCAGCATTGCAGTAACAAGAAGTAGGAAAGCAGTAGTACTAAGTATTTAGCAGGACTCACAACCTTTAAGGCTGAAAGGGACAACCATGTGAAGATCCTGCTGCGGTCAGATTAGATGATCACAATGGCCCCTCCCTCCCAACCTCAGACTCTATTAATCTAATCCTGCCTACTGTGATCCAGGGACCCATTGATGCCAACTCACAAGAGAACAGGAGGTGCACAGAGTTTTTACAGGGGTCACGAAGGGTGACATGCCAGATCCCTACCGAGGGTCAATAGCCCACTGGTAGTCATGATCATTGTGAAACATACACATGGATAATATTTAAGGAGTTATATATCTATACTAAAAGTCACGTTCTTAGGGTCTTGGAGTTAAGGTAAGTCACCAGGTGGTGATAGAGCTCAGACATGTTCCTTTCAGACAGGACATAGCAGACACCTCTCCCCATTTGGCCATTTGTATACAGGGAGCTTCACCACAGGTGTATGTGCATACGGAGCCACAGGCAAAAGAAGAGATTCAAAAATCTACAAGAGAAGAAGTTTATATGAACAAACAGCAGTGGCATGTCCTGTTTATGACTACAGACAAAGAATTGTTCTGGTATATCTGGGAGTGCAAAGAGAGACACTGGATCCTTCACCATGAAAGAAGGATCACAGCCAACCTGGCTGCAAAGCGCTGCAAGGGTTTTGGGTGAGCAGCACTCTACAAGACATGAGAGCATCTTATTAATTAAGTAAAGGTTCTAGAATCCAGGATATGATTTTATATGTAACTAATTTGTTTACAATACTTCTATTCATTACTACTTCAATCTCTGTGCTTTGTTACATAAACTTATACCAGATTTCACAATAAATACATCTAAGCACTGTGTGTTGGAGTGGTAATCAGAGTTGGAACAGGTTAGCTGGGGAGCACTGTTGCTTTGAAAGCGACGAATCTGGGAATACTGGGAGTGTCCAGTGGATCAGAGGCTGGACACTCGAGTGAGGAGCCTGGAGGGCTCAAAGGTTCAGGTGTGCCAATCACTAAACTGTAAAATAACAGTGAGGCCTGCAAGCCTTAGAGTTAAAGTGCTTTTGTGGAGTTGGGGAACAGATGTATGGCAGGCACAGACAAGGGTTCCTCATGCTAAGAGCAGGTGCCCCACAACCCTACTCCTGCGAAGTGTCACATCTTCCCCCTTCTACATAATTTATGATGCAAAAGGCTGCAGGAACTTGTGTGATTTGGCCACTGCCACATGCAGGATGGAGGGCTCATCCTATGACAGAGCTCAGTTTGAAGGAAGAGCAAGGGAGCCAGAGAATGTAACCAAGGATCTGTAACTATCCAGGTCTTCTCGTTAAACTCATACCCTGCAGAGGTTGGTGGGGGAGGAACACACACAGTAGCAAAGAGGCTACAGCACCCAAGAACTGGAGTACAACATGTGCAGCTTCTCTCCTGTGGCTTGTATGAAGGTAGACGGAAGGGGAGGTCTGTCCACCCAGCCCAACTATAGGACAAACGTGAAATAGATAGTTCACTTAGGATAAAGGAAAGCAAAACAAAAATGGAAGGACAATACGTTTTAAAAAAATACATTCAATTTTTAATGTTAATTATTATGCAATGTGTTTATCATCAGATTCCTTAATATGACAGCATGCCAAATCTCTATTGAGCTTCTGTGGCCAGTAACATAATTGAAAAAGTTACATACTGTAGTTGGGTTCCTGAACTCAATCTATAGCATAGAAGAAAATGAGAATACAACTCAAGTGTAAAAGGAGATTTAAAAGTTAAGGTGATAAAGTTTAAAAATAAATTAAGAAAAGGTTTAGTTCAAGAGCTCTTTAGAGTATTTAAAAACCAGGCAATTTCTATGTGCTACTTCAACTCCACACCCCCACCTTCCCCAAGCAACTAAAGGCTCCATAAAGCGAGATTTTAAAAGGCTGATCTTCAAATGTTTGCAGAAAAACCACCCCGTACTGCAGAAATAGCAGCATACGTGTGCTAAACACATGGAGGTCAACAGTTTTTAATATCATTACTGTCAAATTACCAGAATTTGAGTGAGGTTTCACATAGTAAGAATGCATTGAGAAGCCCACTGAGCTAGAAGCAAAAGGGGGGGGGGCTGTTTTCCCCATACACCAGACCACCCTTTGTCTATTCACAGAGCTGCATTTATTTTCACTCTGATTGTCAATGAGAGAACACAATTCTGTAAGCACCATTTAACCTTCTCATAAGAACGAACACAGGTCAGGCTGGTTAAATGCTGAACCATTTACGAGATCATCTGACTCTTCCTGAAGGCGGATGTAGCAACCCCAGTACACTCTTTGTATTTCATACCCTGACTACATTTCACATGAATGATCACTTAGAAATGCATCTCCTTTCTTTAAAAATGGAAAGATACATTTCTTTACTTACTGGTGTGGAAAAATGTATTTTCAGAAAGGATAACAGCAAGGCCTCTGGCAGGAAAAAAAGATTCAGAGTTATTAAACTGCAGGTAGTGGCAGTACCACCAGTCTCACCTCAAAAAATCCAACCACTGCTGTTGAATGCCTCAACTGTGTTTGGAAGAGACTAGGGTATCTATGTGGGCTAGCTTGCCAGAAGCTCAATCCTGAGACCTGATACTCAAATTAGGAGAAGCCACCAGATTTGTAGAAAATTACAACTGCCCCTTCAGTTGAGAGTGAGAAACTAATTTTTTACTGGCCTTCACAATTAGAGAGCTTTGCTGGACACCAAAGTGCCGTTGGACAATCACACAGCAGCTGTGACAAAGAACACACCATACAACAACCATGCGTGAGGGGTGTTAGCAACCCTATTTCAGATGTGGACTGTGCTACTGTAACCCACGCTTTGTCACCTTAACGATTACACCTTGAAATCAACCTAGAAAAAATTAGGATAAATCCAGCAGTTTGCAGTTAATAAAACATACCTTGCTGGGAGCGTGGAACACCAATAGTCTAGGATCTAATCATCTGGTTTCAAAATGGAGTATGAAGTGTTCATTTTGACCTACAACGCCCCAAAAGACCAGCTCCCTCCTCGCTGTTTTGTCACAGCTGTTGTGGCCAGAGGCACTCAAGCTGGAATAGCTTTCTTGGTATAAGAAAGGGAGCTGCCTGTTGTACATTCTCCAGGAGATGCCCTCTATTTTGGAACCGAGTCCCTCCCTGAAATTGACCATATCTGTTGACCTTTAGAGCATGCTGCAAAGCCCAACTTTTAACCAAAGCTTCTGGGAAGGAAGGGATAAAAACTAACACTTAGAAGTGAGTTGAGTTTTGTTGGGTTGTTTGATTTGGTATCTTCTGGTTAATTATTTTCTTCTAATTTGGGGGGGGGGGAATGATGGTTTCAAACTTAATTGGCTCTAAATCAAAATAAATATGAAGGTGGAACACACGTGAAAGTGTGTTTTGAGTAAGAGATCTTGGCCACAGCAGAAGGGTCTTTCTTCCATTGATGCATGAAGTGATTTACATAACTAACTCCTACTAGCAGGAATAATGGGAGTTACATATGTATCGATCAGACCAACTCCAGAGGCATTATAGCCAAATTGGAACAGGTAAAAGTGGGGGAGGAGTCTACTGGGATTCAACAGCACAATGAGGAAGATTCATACCAGGCAGGAAATGTTATCAGGGTAAGGGGCAGGAAATGAGCTCAACACTAAATTCTTTGGAGTGACGAATACAATCTGCTTCCCAGCTGCAGAGTTTAAAGTTTTGTCCTGGGACCTGTTGCATCAGGAATGCGGCCTCCAAGTTTCAGGCAACAAGTATCAGGTTCCCTTCATTTTTTCCTATTACTCTGAAGTGTACATTATCTGCAGCAAAAAAAAATTGTGCTGTGTTTTGCAGGTCACAATCTATTCAGACAAAGCAGACGTCTATGGTAGTATAAATCTCCAGCTCCAACTAAAGTATTAGCATAAATGCAAACTCTTAAAACCTCACCGTGTCTCATGGGCTATGTCTACACTACGAGCCGGGGGAGTGAGTGCTTTGCTCATTTACACACATGAGTAGCAAGGGTAGCAACAACAGAGGCACAGCCAAGCTGTGCTTAGTACATACCCAGAACTTTCAGGCAGGCTTTGTGCTCGGTGCAGCTCAGCCATGCCTGCACTGCTGTGACCCAAGCTACTGAAACTACATTGCTATTTACACTCAAGCTACCGTCGATGTGTGTAACCAAGCAGCGGAACTACACCCCTAGCCTGCAGTGTAGACATAGCCATAAAGGGTGTCTTGACCACACAGTTAACCTGGGCTCTTACCCACATCTTAGCTTCATTTCCACCCTCCCACCCCCGACTCACATTTAGAAGTGCTTAAAGCATGAACTAGGTTACATGGGTAGAGGTATAGGTTAGAACCCAGGCTCCACTTAAAACTCAGACTGGAAGCCACCCACTTTCTATTGAGAACACAGGCTAAAGTCATTTGAGTGTCGAGAGTCCGCCAATGCCCTTCCCACAGCTGCCCTGGAAGGCACACAAGTTCTCCTACAATTGACCATGAACTAATCCTAGAGTATCGCAGCCCGAACAATGGGATACGCCCACAGACATACACAGGCAACACAAACAGTAAGCACACAGTAACACAGGTGTTGTTTGTGGTGGGGATTCTTGCACCCAGGCTAGGTTAACCCAAGTTAACTGTGCAGTGAAAACATACTAGCAGAGTGCAGCATCTCTGATAGGAAAATTACCACCCGTTTCTCAGCAATGGTTCCAATGAGAGCATGGCTCAAATGTCTTTTGACATATGGTCAAAGTAGGTTATATAATAGCATTGTAGCTTTCTGCACTAGCACTTGAAATCATTGGTAGCAAAGAGTGCAGACGCATCATTGCTGGAACAAAAACAAACTTGCAAGTTTGTCTAGTTTAGACAAGGTCTTAAGGCTTGTCCACATGCAAAGATAAAACAGTTTAAATAGGTTTAACATCACACCATTAGTAAAACCATTTGTAGACTAGGCCTTAGCGAGACAGCCTTTGGCAGCAGCTGTTTGCACATTTTCAGTTCATCCTCAGATTCTTCACTTCTATGCCACAAGTGATGGAAGTTCACAGGAGGCATTTATGGAACCCAGACCACAGCATGAAACAAAACAAAAATGAAAACAAGCATTTCAACGTCAGGAGGAAACACCAGAAAGCACATTTTCTTTCAAAGCAAGTTAAGTTTCCATCCGATCATTACTATATCATGTGACCTTTGTAAGGCTGTAATTATTCTTCCCTCTCTGCAGTGGCAAAGATTCTCCCCCCTGCTCCAGATGCAATTTTCAGTTCTTTACTTACAAAGTCTTTTGTTCCTATTTCAGTATCTTCCCGTAGTGCTCTGCAGACAGTCCTACTGAGATATCACATGCAAACAGCGTAAGTAGCCTACTAAGCAGGCAGATATACAGGAAGCATGCTGACTTTTTTTAAAAAAGGCTAATTGTGGTGAAGCAGACCCCCTTTGTGTCAGTTGGGGAGGGGGGCAGGGACATCAGAGGGTCAACATTTCATCAAGGAAAGCATGGTGAGGAAAGAGGCAAACAACTACCTTCCAAAACTAGTTTACAAAAGAAACCAAATTGTATCAAAGGGGCCGAAAGCGGTTTTTGATAACGTTCAGAAAAAGAGTTAAACATATTGTGATTTGTTGTTGTCCATGGACAAATCCACTGGGCATTTTAACAGAATATGGAAAACAAAATTTTGTAATACAGTAAGCAACCTACCTGAAGAAATAGAAAAAGCCAACAAAAAACCCAAAACACATCCAACAAAGCACAAAGATGAAAGCAAATTATTATAGCTTTCAAGAAACTTACACAGGTTCCAAATCAAAGTTGACAGAGCCACAAGTATTGATCAATCCATACATTAAAAGCAGCTTCTCCTATTCCAAATCTTGCAATTCAGAGAATACATGTGCTTATTATTGAAGCTGAAACTACATGTGACAGGTATGGTCATTTTTTCTGGTTATAATTGAGAGTCTGGCTGCATGTATCAATGGAGTAATATCTTGGAGGACAGTCTGAAGTATTAACTCTACAAACCAGACCACACTAAAAAACCTCAAAAAACTCAAGATCAACATCAATGGCGAAACATCTCCTCATTGCGTTAATATTCTCTTTTCATTCCTTTAGGGCTCACAACTTCATGTCTCTGAACTCAGGCATCCCCCCCAGGAACCACTGACAAAGTACAGCTAAACACCGTAAGTCACTGCAAGCACCAAACAATGATCAAAAGTGTATCGCTTTAAAGCGGTGAACGTAAAGGCATCACTAAACCAAACTCAAGAGAAAGGTGGGTTGAAACATCCCCAGCTCTAAACTGATACCAGTCACCCAGGGTTTTGGATAAAGCAGGGCAGCGATTATTCTCTGTGCAGTTTAATTTTTTGCTTCTAAAATTTCCAGGAGGATTATCTGGAATGACGAGAAGCACCTGGGGAGTAGCAGCTATGTCATCATACTTGTGGTTACCAAAAAAGAATTTGGGATATTGCACTCCACCAACAGAACTGGGTAGATGAACAAGAATTCCAAGATACCAGTTGGTTGCATAGCAGCCTATCACTGACTGACTTGTGGTTACCACCTAGCACCTGTTTAGATCAGTGGTTCTCAGCCTGCAGCCCACTTGCAACCCAATTAGCACACAGCTGCAGCCCATGTGACATCCTCAGGGCCATACAGGTAGTATATATATAGTGTGTGGATGTGGCCCACATAACACACAGAGCTGCATATGTGGCCCACAATGGTAAATAGATGGAGAACCACTAGTTTAAATTAAAGAACTGCATCTGGTAGTTTACAGGATGTTTCTCCAACCCATGATCCAGTCCTGATCTCAGTCTAGAGAACTATTGTAAGTGGAATCAGTGCTAGTTCAACAGCCCAGAGGACTGAAGCCCTATTATCCACAGAAACAGTTATGGCATATGGGTGAAGCTTGCAGGCGCCAGGTATTCTTGGCAGCAGGCCCATGCCTCTGGAATTTACTCCCTACAGAAATATGTTTAAGCATTAACTCAGACACTTTTAGAGAGAGTGTAAATTCTGCTGCAGTGAATTGTGGTCTATTGTATGTCACTAGTTGTTCTGGAATACCCAAGAAAACAAAAGAGTGCACTTCAGTTTCTTGAGAACTCTGACATGTTATGTCTTTCAAGTACATTGTTTAGTGGTAAGATGCACCTCTCTCCCCCAGAACTTCCCATTCTGATTAAGCACTACCAGGGAAGCCTGGTGCTTTGCTTATCTGAGTTTTATTATTTTACACGCACCTAGATACAACAGTGATGGGCACCATATAAAAGCTTCTACTGATAATAAAAGCTTTCTCAAAGGTGTCCTGCAAATGATGGTTCCCTGTGACCTGGATAGATCACTTCTAGGAGTCAGAGATTTATTGAATTTTTGGCCTCTGCTGAGATGGGAAACAAGGGGGTGGATCAATTAGCCCCTAAAATACGGTGGTGTACACTAGAAACTTAGACCTACTACTGAATTTCATACCGGTCACTGAACAGCCACAAGGTAACTGCCCTGAAGGCCTTGTCTACACTAGCTATTTTCTCCCCTAAGATGTCCCACTGATGCTACCAATGGTGCACCTCCACCAGAGGTAGTGCCAGAAGTGACAAGCCATCAATGACTGTTGGCTTTCTTGGCTATTACTGTGTCCTCTGGACCTGCCCTGAGCCAAGCTAAATAATCCTGGGGTTAAAACACTTACTCACTAGCAACTTGTCTGCATTAGCACTGTTTCTACCACTAGTGCAAGACTTTTTGGGAGGAGGAGACACACACCCCTTCAGTCACCATCAGCGACCACCTAGTTTCAAACTGAAAACAGATAAAAGGCTCTTTATCCCATATTAGCCTCCTAAAGCCACACAGTTCGTTCCCTTTACTCTAAGGATCCATGATGAAGTAATCGGCAGACTGGGGGATATGTCTACATCCTATGCTACAAGCTCAGTATTGTACCACGTGTCTAGACACCATGTGTGGAAAACTGCATCCATATAAAGAAGCCATAGCATGCAACTGGCAATAGAATTCTTAAGTACATTCATCAGTACTTAGAAAGCTTGAGATTGCTCTCTCCTCAGCAACGTTTTATATATTCCTTCAGTACACATGGCAATTTTAAAGTAAAGTGAAAAATTAAAATAAACTAGAAGATCTGCTTGA
The DNA here is from genome assembly GCF_013100865.1 of Trachemys scripta elegans. Taxonomy (NCBI): domain Eukaryota; kingdom Metazoa; phylum Chordata; order Testudines; family Emydidae; genus Trachemys; species Trachemys scripta. The sequence continues at coordinate 122,893,960 of NC_048301.1, forward strand.
ATGGTCGTCAAACCAACCAAGATCTCAGGTCATTGTTCTTATTCTAGAAACACTACTTTCTGCCTGGTTTATAAAATACACACACACAGAAAATGAATACTCATGACTAATTATTAGAGCAATGCCTGTATTAGCAACTTAAAATCCAATGGCAAGTAAGCAGATGAATTTACCCTCTCAAGAAAACTGCTGCCATTTTCATTGCCCTTATAAAACATGTCAATGCCACAGAAACATTTTGATCGATTGAGCCTCACCTCTTTGGAGAAAAAACCAAAAAGATCTGCTTACTCAGAGACAGGCAGTTCGGGGCAACTAAGTCAGCTACAACTTTGACAGAAACTGAGCTACTTTTCTTAAAAATTCAGAAGAGAATGATGTACACCGGGAATTACTCAGCTAAAGAAAGTCAAAGACTAATTTCCATGCTACAATTTCTAGCATTTAAGTACAAATTGTAAGCTCTCACCATCTGTAAATCATAAAGCGCTATTTATAATTTGCGTGAAAATACTTGTTCAAATGTAGACAGAAAAACACTATTTTAGATTAAGAAAGAGAATGGACGCCAAGATGCTATTATTGAAAGTTATTAGAAGAAAAAAAAATAAGCCTCAAAATTAATAGCGCTGTCTAAATTTCATCACTTCACCACTTTCCTCCTGTAGATCAAATCCTCTCTTGGTTTAGAGTTAATCTGCTTTTTCGGTTACCTTCTTAGAGTCAAGATGCCAGGAGCTGCTTATGTGCCACCATTTCTACCATGATAAGCAAATCTGCAGCCTCACATTTGTCTAAGTCAGTTTATTTTATAGAAATAAATGGGATCCCAAAATAATTGTAACTGCTTGTTAAAGATTTCAGTATTTCAGCACTTTAGCTGTCTCTGAATAAAGTCTGGAATGACTGCCACCCAGCACAAGCTATTCCTATTCCCCAAAGTAGACAAGAGTCAGCCAAGCATCTACCATTCAGCCATGCCTTGGGATTTTTTTATTTAAATTAGAAGTACATAAGGATGAGTGAGAGTTGGCTGGATTATTCTTTCAAATGACAGCACTGGCAAGGAAATTTGAGTTTTAAAATTTTACAAAAATAAAATTAGAGGTTTTATTATATATAATATAAAAAAGATGGGCTGGCAGGCCAGAGCGCACCATTACAGTTAATGAAGTTGAGCCACAGGACTGCCAGCTCTTATACAACTGCAGTAAGAGAAACCTGGTATAGTCAGAGCTCAAGCTTAGTGGATTCCAAACTTTCTACCAAGGCAACCTGTCACCTGTATTTTGTCTTCTTCTGCAACCCACCAAAAGTCTAAACTACTTGGGGAGCGGGATACAAGGTCACAGGCCATCATCCATTTCCTCTGCCACCACCTCCCCACCCCACCAAGGGCGCATGGACCAAGGGGGCAGGAGCACCTTCCGTCCCGGCACTGCAACTCTAATCCTGGCCCAGTGCTCCCCAGGCATTACAGCAACCAGGCCAAACCTGAGTGGCACTGAGACCTGGTTTCCTCAAGATGAGCCTTCTTCCCCTCTCAAGACATTCTGTGTGCACAAACATTTACACAGCAACTTTATTTGAGCTAGCCTGCCTTTATGAATGCCCCCATCCCTTTTGGATAGTATTCCTATACACAGAACAGAATGCACCAATTCCTGCCCTCTGCTGTGCTTAAAGCATCTGAGAAGGGAAAAAAAAAAAAAAAAAGACAGCAAATCAATGCCTTCTGTGTTGTAGATGGGGCTCATTAAGCCAGCTCAAAGCTTTCTTTTAAGACTACTTCCCCCAACATGCCACATGGCTTTACTCTTCTCTCTCTCCTCCCCCTCCCCCATGCATAGACCACAATAAGATCAAGGGCTCTCCAAGATAAAAACTCCTGCTTTGATTGATCTCAGAAACAGTAGCAAGGAAGTTTTCGACTAAAATGTCAAGGAGTCTGGTGGCACCTTAAAGACTAACAGATTTACTTGGGCATAAGCTTTTGTGGGTAAAAACCTCACTTCTTCAGATGCATAGAGTGAAAGTTACAGATGCAGGCATTATATACTGACACATGGACAGCAGGGAGTTACTTCGCAAGTGGAGAACCAGTGTTGACAGGGCCAATTCAATCGGGGTGGATGTAGTCCGCTCCCAATAATAGATGAGGAGGTGTCAATTCCAGAAGAGGAAAAGCTGCTTCTGTAATGAGCCAGCCACTCCCAATCCCTATTCAAGCCCAGATTAATGGTGTTAAATTTGCAAATGAATTTTAGTTCTGCTGTTTCTCTTTGAAGTCTGTTTCTGAAGTTTTTTTGTTCAATGATAGTGACTTTTAAATCTGTAATAGAATGACCAGGGAGATTGAAGTGTTCACTTACTGGCTTATGTAGGTTACCATTCCTGATGTCCGATTTGTGTCCATCTATTCTTTTGCGGAGGGACTGTCCGGTTTGGCCAATGTACATGGCAGAGGGGCATTGCTGGCACATGATGGCATATATAACATTAGTGGATGTGCAGGTGAATGAGCCCCTTGATGGTGTGGCTGGGTCCTCTGATGGTGTCGCCAGAGTAGATATGGGGACAGAGTAGGCAACGAGGTTTGCTACAGGGATTGGTTCCTGGGTTGGCGTCTCTGTGGTGTGGTGTGTAGTTGCTGGTGAGTATTTGCTTCAGGTTGGGGGGTTGCCTGTAAGCGAGGACTGGCCTGCCTAATGTGTGTCCATTCCAAGACTGAAGGGTTCCCTTTCCTCCCTACAATTAAAGTAAGGTTCAATTTCACACACAACCCAAAATCCAGCATGCTTGAAGTGGCAATACAAACATGCTTTTCTACTGAAAGCCTTAAAAACAGGCCAATCTTAATTTCAGGTTTATTTTTTATTAACAGCCACATTTCTCCTGCTTTTGGAACACAGCCATCGGATGACTTCCCCCACGTTTTATTAGAATCCTGGAGGAGAGAAGGAAGCAAAAGCCACCCACCTCAAAACAATGATAGAGGCTTTACTGCTTATGTTTTACAACCAAGACTTGCAGCATTATTCCATGGAACGTGCTGGAGCATACAGAAGTGTACACATTGGATTCAGTGGAGCCAGACGTATCCAGTTCAGGATAATTCCCCTCCCCCAAGCCACATTTACATATATATTTGCTTCCACTCCTAGTGCTTAGGAATGACAAGTTGTAGGCTTATTTCTCCAAACGCTTAAACTCTTACCAAGCTGCCAATCGCTAATTCTTATCTAGACTTGTCACAGACTGTACAGTACTATTGTAACATCATGCCCACGTTGACTCCAGAGTACAAGCTGCACTCCCAAATAATGCCTGTTCTTGTAAACACATGATCATTTTATATTTAGACTTGCAAAGGAAGTAGTGTTTTGTTTTGTTTTTAATTCCAAATCTTTGCTTCAACTTGTTCAAGAAATGATTAGCTCTCACACTAGTGATTCAAGGCAGCACTTCTGGGTCACAAGCCCTAGAGCGCAACAGCAACAAAGTAAATATTTACGTTGCCGGTGAGAAGTAACTGCCCTCATCTGTAAAATGAAGATAATACTCATACCATCAAAGTGCTAACACAACGTTTAGAAGGGACAGTTCCTCAGAAGTAAGGCATTACAAAATTCAAAGCATTAATCTTACCACATCACCACTACAATCCAAGATAGCTACTAACTGTAGCGTGGCGATTGTGAACCAAACCCCAAAGCTAATTCAAATGAATGTATAAAAACTGAAATTGACATTAATATGCAAGTATCAGTGTGAGACACTAAAGCCAGCTAGGACATGCAAAGTGGAAGGGACACAGAAGTTTTGCACAAAGCCATCAGTGAAGAACTGATCTTCCAGTGATGAATGATACATCCTCCCCACACTGACACCGAAGTAGATAATCCAAGGAGACCCAGAAGAACAATGTTTCAATATAACTAGGTAGGTGAATGTGGTTGAGTAAATTTCTCCCACTATGTTACTATTTAACTACAAAAAGAAGGGGTGTGGAGAAGCAGAGACATGAGAGTAAGTAAACTGAATGTTGAAGAATTTTAAAATTCTTCTAGTTGTCATGGGGTTACCAGAGCAAGGAATAGAATCTGGAATAAATGCATTTGCTAAATTCAGAACTAGTGGTGGGGAGGGGAAAGAATATGTGGAAGCATCCTAAATGGTTTATTTCATGACTGAAGTTGGTCGGAAGTGCTGGCTTTTCACAGTCTTGATTCCCTAGCCCATAGCACACTGGGTTGCAATGAATGTCTGAATGGTGGAGGGGTGAGTAGGGCTTGATTTGCCTTCTTTTATTCCTGATTTACATCGGCCTGACTCTATTTAAAGTCCACAGAGTAGTCCCAAAGGTAAGACTGGCATAAACAATAGGAGATCCTGAACCAAAATGAGTTTTACAGAAGACCAAAGCTGTTGTGTTTAAATACAAGTCCAAGCCGCAGGTCCAGTTTCTACGAATATCCGGTATGGTTGCATCTAGACCAGGGGTTCAGGACCCCTCAAGGGGTCACGAGGTTATTATAGGGGGTCACGAACTATCAGCCTCCACCCCAAAACCCGCTTTGCATCCAGCATTTATAATGGTGTTAAATCTATTTTTTTTTTTAAAGTGTTTTTAATTTATAAGGGGGGAGGGGTCGCACTCAGAGGCTTGCTATGTGAAAGGGGCCACCAGTACAAAAGTTTGAGAACCACTAATCTAGACCATCTCTAGTCGCTACAGGTTACAAGCAGTTATGGCAAGGATACGTTGCAGGAATTAATGCAAGCTGTCAATTGGATTCTTCCTTGGGTCATGCTCCAGCTCCAAATTTTGCCATCTGTTATATGGACGAGGGTGGAGGAATACAAGAAAATGCCTCGATCAAGTCCTTGATACATATAGCTGGTGACAGCACAAAATGTACCTGTTTGAAACCATTACAAAGAAATTTAATCTATTTTTGACTGTGTTCAATATTCTAAGTTTTTAAATAATCCTGATTACAAAGATATTGAAAAAACTGTAATGCATCAGATACCAGCTTCCAGTTTCCATGTTGTTTCTTGGTCACCTTCCCATTGATTGATACATTTTTAGAGAATAAAAATTTGGCTTCTAATTGACAGATGGCACATTAAAATAATCCTACTCAACTAGAGCTAGGGATCCACATTTCCCAGCTGCTTCCTCCAAGAACATACGTATTTAAAGTTCAGAAAGATGTCCATTTAAGAAGATTATTTTCAGCAAAAGTTGATAATTTCTCAATCATGAGCAATGAGAACAAAGCCTCTTAGGTTAGCAGAAACTAATAGTGAAGAGTTCAGACATCCCATTTCAGAAATTCCTCATATTGCTTATGTTTGAGAGACACTACACAGATTTCCGAAGTATGAAAAGGAATACTGTTTAACTATTTGAACTGTCAACTCTAAAGGTAAATCCATGCACAAAGATGGATAATTAACTAATTATGAAGCACTTTACCCTTTTCCTGGATTTTGTTTTCCAACCTTCATCCTTCCAATAAGCATACTTGCCTGAGGGTGGGGAGGGGGAAAGCAAGGTAGAGGGATAGTTACAAATGTCCACAGAATTCTGGGTTTAGGTTTTGCCTTCTTCAGAATTTATAAAGGGGAGAGGGTGGAATTACCCAATATATGGTCTTAAAGCAAATGCCAGAAATGGAAAAAAATCAAGGCGATTTTTTTTTAAATCCAGTTGTTTAACTTGATTAAATTAAGAGGCAGAAGGATGGATAGGGATCACTCCACGGGAAGAGAAATCATTTGGGAACAAGCATGGTGGATAAACACTAGCTGATTGAGGACAACAGGCTCATAAGTAGGCGTGGAAGGATTAGCTTGTTACCAGTGTCAATTTCACCATATGCAGACAAACAGATGAAAAAATATTTCCATTGATAAGAGAAGTGTACAGATAGACAAAGTAAGATAAATGCTGCTTGAGAAATTATTAGTTTCATTTAAGGATATTTACTTTGTATTTCTTGTACGTGATGTTGACAATTTGTGTTAACAGTAATAAAGCTTTAACTATTTGAATCTCAACATCTACTATCAAATGATCATTGTCTCTCTCACACACCCCCAACAGTGAAAATTTAAGAACAAATGCTTAAAAATAAGCATCAATATCATCCATTGAAATTATTTAAAAAAAAAATGAATTCTGACACACTTACTTATATGAGCTCAAGCAGAAAACAACATTTTCTCTTGCCTTCTAAAGAAACTGATACCCATTAGGGAATGAAGTCTTTTGATCAGCTTCAGATTTTAGCCTTGGAACATTTGATTAATTTGGAGAAGACTAGACACACAGGAAGGTTTTTCTGGGGGTGGGAGTGAAGTAGGAAATAGCTGTATTCTTTCCCCCTCCTCGTTAATAATCCATTAGCAGGGAGCCCAAATAAGAGACAAGAACAACAACAAAAATCCTGAAATCATATCTAACACTACACCAGTCTCCCAATAGGGTCCCCCCCATCTGGGATCTAACTTTTTAGTTGGCACATTCTGAACAGATTCAAAGCTCAGAGGATTAGCACTATCAAAAACTGCAGGAAAAAACAGAGGACTTCTAAAGCAATTCCATACCAGAAGTTTGAAGTAACTCATTGCTGCAAACAAATGGAATCACTTATGCACGCAAAGCAATGATTAACTGTAAAACCCTTAAAAGGTAGTTTTACATTTTAAATATAAACAGTAATGCAATATACACAAACTGGAAATCTTAAGATATTCCACTCACCCCTGTCAAAGTGAATAATTGAAAACTTTATTCCATTATTTATTTACATAGTTTACTGAGCAGCCATTGGCAAACAAACATCCAAAGGCCCAGTTGCAACTCCCAAATGCATGCGTATATATACATATCGGTAAATGGAAACAAAACAAAATTAAATCAAAATGAAGAGACTGGCAAGTTCTGAAAAGAGCTACACAGAAATTCCACAGACACTGAAAACTGCTACCTCCAATCCAAGACGGATCTCAATGGGACATTAAACAAAAGATGGCTCTGCAAGTAACTCCATTCTGTGCAATTGGTTTATACAATAATATCTCAAATTCTCAGGAGGGACCTTTCAAAAAAGGTCTATTAACCAGATGGTGAATTAAAAGGTTAAAGATGATGATGGTAACTCAAGGTATGTTATAATTGCTTATCACTCCCCGTTACATAGGGGAACAATTTTCTAGTGGGTCCCATCTCAACAAGACCTTTTTAAGGTAGCACAGTAGTTCCCATGAAGGAAAGTGTTATGTGGCTCAAGGGACCTTATCAAAATTAAGATTACAGCTAACATCACTTACAGTTGCTCACCTCAACTCACAGACCAGTCACTTGCTGATTTCAAGCAGTGGTGAAAGCAAAAGGAAAGCATCAGGTCAAGAAAACCACCTGGAATTCTACCTAACAGAAAGTAAGAGGATGTATGTGAAAGTTGGTGGAGTTGCTTTGGAAAGATTAGTAAGGCAAGTTTTACAACAGATTGAATTTGAGAGCATGTGGGGGGATGTGTTTAACTATAGGAACATCAGCCAAACATCTTCTGTTAGTTTTGTTTAGATCTGTTTACTCAGTTGATTGCATGACCATGTACACATGTTCTCCGCCTGTCATGGATTAACTTGGACTATGGGAAAAAATAGATCTAAGTACAATGAACTGTTTCAAGTGATTTGATTTTCACATAGGGGGATATATTTATTTATATATTTATTTAAACATGTGACTTTTCCCGAGAGAGAGAAAAAATGGTTGTGGAACCCTTGCGGTGATAAAAACTCCAGTATGAGATCTCTGTAGCCCCAACCATTTAAGCTATTTACAGAAGCTTTCCACAAAATGATTAAATAAAATGCTCTCTGGAGATTAGAAGGGGAAGAAGAAGAGAGAAAATAGAGCATTGGCCTTTCTTCCCTCAAAGTCTACACTCCAACATTTATGCTAAAAATGATCATGGTGGTCTCCATCAGACCCAGAAGTGCAGAAGTCCAAATCAGACACGGAAAGCATGCTCCATGACATACCCGGCTGCTATACCCCAAAGGATTAAAACAATCTAGGCAAGAAGAGGAGCTTGCACTATTAAAGGGTCCATACGGGAATCATGGAATCTCACTTTCCAACTCTGTAGATCTCAATCTTCATAAACGCATAATGGAGAAACAGGGTTCTCCACCCCCACCCCCAAACTCCACCCCAGTTCTCAGGAGAATTTCAACTCACTATTTAAACAGTATTGTATTCCAAGACAACACCCATTCTCAACCACACTTATTCAAGAGGATTGCCTTGAAGTTCTCTCTTCTTGTCCCATCAACCCATAATGCAAAATATTCTGAAGCTCATGGAAGTATTGGGACTCTGACAGACCAGTTCAAATCAAAGGCATAGGACAATTCACTTGTGTGCGGATATCAAATGTTAATGTTATTGTCTTCACTTACCTATAATCTGTTTACAATCGCATTACATTATTACCCTAGCCTAGATCAAAAGTATACATTAGTGAGAATTTACTTGATGTGTAAGTTTCATGAAAACTAATGAAAGATTGGTTGGATTGCTGCAACTAAATGCATTGTGTATACTTCTGTAATTGGATTGCCCATCAAACAGGATTAGGGTCTTGGAACTGTAAAAAAAGAAGCATCATGCTAACTTCAAAGCATGGGTCACGGTGTTCTACAACAGGAAATCCACAGACTCAATCTGCATTTAGTCAACAGACAAAAAGCCTATGCTGTGACAGAAACACTTGCCAGATTGTTTTTTGGGGAAAGCTAGCTATAAAAACGGATCCAGAGAATAATCACGTATATCTGAGCCACTTGGACACTTTCAGGGAGCATTCCAGATGTAAGACAGAGATCCCCGAAGTTATTTTGGGTGACCCGGCGAGATTTATGGAAAACGAGCAGCCTACTACTACTCTGGATTTACAAACTTGGACTTACCTGTTAATGTATTTTACTTTCTTTAACTTTTCAATAACTCACTTTTTTTTAGAAAATAAATCTTTAGTTAGCTTACTAGAGAGATTGGCTGCCAGCATTTTTTTTTTTTTTTTTTTTTGGTATGGGATCGAGAGTATCCATTGACCTGGGATAAGTGACCAATCCCTTGGGATTGGGAGTAATCTAATTTGAGGTGATTTTTGGTTTTAATAACTTTTCATCACAAAGTCTAGTTTGTCTGCATGGTAAAATGCGCTGGAGAGCCTAAGGGGACTGTTTGTGGCTGTGGGAGTGCAGGTGTGTTACTGGCTTGGTAAAATTTAATTATAGAATATACCAACCAGTTTGCAGTGTCTGCCCTGTTTTCTGACTGTCTGACCTGAGCCTGGCACTCTTGGTTCTGAGCTATTCTAGACAGTGTGACAAGCACAATCAACAATCAAATTCTGTCAGTTTTATGTACCATCTAGGTTTCAAATAGGGGAAATTAAACCACTGAAGTTGATTTGGAAAGCCACATTCTCTACAGCTCAATGGGATATCATTTTAAACAGTTCTACATATCTACCAAGATTTGAACATCCACACACCAAAGAGATATTACATTAGCACCCACAGATCACATTCAGGTTCACAGTCATATTGTGCTAGATGCTGGATTAAAACAAACGGAACAAGGCATGATCCTTGCCTTACAAGGTAGAGATCAAAGAAGAGAGAATACTCCTAGTCTCCAGGGAGGAAGCTACAAATCAACATTGACTTGGAGATTGCACAATAGCCACTTGCGGGCTGGGAATCAGTCTGAAGAAAAAAAAAAAGTCACCTATGGGCACAGTTGCACCCCAAAAGGGATATGGTCATGGCTGCTGGACCAAGGGAACAAACATGTAAACATCAAAATTAATTCAGAACAATGAATTGCCACTAACTAATCCATTTTGTTCCAAGACATTCACAATCGGATGATCACCTTCATTCAGTAGCTCAACCATAGGGCTGTAATTATGACCTTATTAATCACCAGCTGATGCCCTTCTTAATATTGTCTTTTGTTAACCAACTCCAAATAGTTAATGAATTTTTCAAACCAAGTTTAGGGATTAGCAGCAACTTTTAGGTTAGAGAACACGCACACAAGCTCGTTGTTTGTGGATTAAGGATTTTAAGTGATGTCTCAAAACACAGCTGCCTTACATCATCCCAGTGTGGAATGCAGCTAAAAAGGTGTTAAGCTTTCAAATGCCAGCAAAGAGAGAGGAATTTTCTCATATCAGAGCAAGACTAGGGTGACCAGACAGCAAGTGTGAAAAATCAGGACGGGGTGGGGGGGGGGGGAGAATAGGAACCTATATAAGAAAAAGACCCAAAAATCATGACTGTCCCTATAAAATCGGGACATCTGGTCACCCTAGAGCAAGACAGACAACACCTTGCAATTTATACAGCATCCAAGTATGACAAATGTGATTCATTTCAACTACCACTGCTGCAGCCACCTCAGGGGTAAAATACCTTTAGCAACACTACTTAACAGAAGGAGAGTAAACAAGAAGATCAACATCCATATGTAACTACTGGGGCAATTTAGAGGCACCATGTAATTAATTACATTTGGAAATTGACCAAGACACCACAATTAACATGATAGTTATTGCTACACTAGGACAACTGTATTTTTAATAACTACAAAATGCTCAGAACCTTGGATTTTAGTCTCACACAGTTCAGTGCCCCTCATCACTGTGCTGGAGCCCTGGTTCTAGAGAGAGAGACAATGCCATTTCCTGAACCAGCACTCCTTGGCATTTTCTTACAGAGCTTCTATTCCAATACTGACCACAGCTGATCCAATTTCAGGTGCAAGAGCTGATGAGATCACAGCCAAAGAGTATATGATGGCAGGCTGGCTAAATAAACCTTAAGCTTTTTTTTTTTATTATATTACTACTCTAAATCCTTCTCAGACCAATCATTCAATAGATCTGAGCTACAATATTCAAGAGCTCTAGGTTAAGAAAGTGCCTTGTGCATTGTTTCAGAAAGCTGGAGGAGGGAACCCTCCCCTGACCCATTTTGAAACAAGGGGCGGGAATCACATCTCCATGCATATTTTAGTTTACTGAGTTTTATGCACCACCTACATCTCACTTCCAGCCACTAGAGCACAGGACAGAGTCCATCTTTTTGAAGCAGCACCTCCAGCTGGCTATTGACATTCCACTAGATTGACTAGCTTGTCAAGTTAAGATTATGGTTCATTAAATAAGAGGTGGTAGAGGGGAAATTAAAAATATACATATATAAAATACCTTGCAGTTCTGTGGCCTCCCACCCAAGGATCTCAAAGCATTAAATCATTACACTAATGAATTAAGCTTCACAGCACTCCTTTGAGGAGCAGCTCACACGTCACTATTTTACACAGAGACTAAGTGACTTGCACCAAATAACACAAGTCTAACTATATCCAGATCTCCAACTTCCAGTGCTCTGCCTCAACCCCAAGGCCATCTCCCCCTCCCCTACCAATGTACCAAACAAGTTTTAGACAACAAGCTAAATGCAGTTGATTTCCCACAAGCAACAATTTGCCAAGTCACAAGCACAAAGAATATTTTCCACAAAAATTATCTTGAAAACTTTACAAACATTCACCACCTTCTTTATCACTGAGGGCATGTGATGTCCTGATCAAGCCTTAAGCTCATTTGCAGCAACAAACACTTCTTTGGAATATATAAAAATTATTGTCATTGCAAATGCCAATTACATTCAGAACAGTGGTCCATATATGCACAGGAAATGTAGGGTGTTAAAGCCAGAGCTGTATGAAGTGTGAATTTATGGAGAGTAGAAGTCTGAATATTATAGCTTTTTGGCACAGACAGCTATGAAACGTTGATGTGAACAAGGGTCCACAATACTGGCAAGTGATATACCTTCTTATGCTTTTACAGAGGTTTTTAAAGATTCCCTAAGGGGAAAAAATTGAAAAGCTATTCACTGCCTATCACATTTCAAATCTAACCATATTTTAAAACATCCAGAAAAAGAAACCCAACTCTGTAAACTCAAGGGTTTTCATATACAGAAAAAAATTCCTCTCATTAGGATGCATTAAAACAACATGGACATACCCAGGAGTCCACCCTTAAGAGAAAAAGAAAATTACTGCAAATCCCTTACAAGATTGCACTGCAAATTCTTCTCCCAGTCCCCACCCAAATATCTAGTGCAAACGCCTGCATTAGCAAGTCAAAACTGTAACAATATAGACGGATGTAAAATTATTCCTACCTTTGACCTGAGTGTCATATTCAGCTATGATCTCCTTATCCTTTTTGAATTTAGCTGGTGACGTCATGTTTTTCCTTTCCAAAAATATTAACCTCAGAACAGATCCACCAGAATGCAACAAATAAATGCAATTTTGTTTCTCCCAAAGAAATGCCCTGGTTTCTTGTCCTTCCAACCCTCAATAACAAAAAAATCAGTCCATGGGAAGAGGGTGTGAGACGGAGTGCGGCAGCAGAAACATGCAGATGTTAGGAAATCAGCGGGCAGAAAAGGCAGTTTTGTTTCCCTGCACCAAAACCCTTAGCAGCAGCAGCAAGCTTCAGACGAGAGATCATGTAGCCCCCAAAGGCTTTTCCTGATTATTAACATTAATAGCACAGTCAGGGAGTGGAAGTCCTTCCGCACAACATGTTTTGTGTGGGTTTGGTTTGCCTTTTTTTTTTTTTTTTTTTTTTTTTATAAATAGGCTCAAAGATGATGCAAATAAAATCCCAAACGGGAGTAGAAATGTAGGATCAGATGTTGCTTTCTTTGGTTTTGTTGCCTGTAAATAAAAAAATATTTTTTAAAAATTAAATTGTCAGTTACAAGATGCAAGGACAAAATTTGTGATTTAAAGAAGATGCTGTAGTACTGCAAATTCCTCTTTAAGCTGCAGCATATTACTACATATGTACATCACCCAGGTAAGCAAGATAAAACGCCTGCATCGTAGCAAGTAGGCCCCCCCCCCAAAAAAAAATTTCATTGGGAAAGCTCTGTCCCCAGGGAAAAAGGGGTGGGAGTAAAAGGAAACTAGCCTGCGGAAAAATCGCTTCTCTAAATGAGCAATACAGGGAGAAAAAAAGAGGTCCTGGAGAAGCAGCAACATATGTTGAAAAATTAGACCCAAATCCCTAAATTACATGAACTGCAGGAGCTCAAAAATGAATCCACAAACCATTTCATAAACAAGATTAATCCCCTCTGGCATAGCTAAAACAGCAGCCTTTGATTCAACAGACGTGGCAGCTTTTTTATTCTATATTATTGTTATTATTACGACTGTTTGGTTTCCCCCCCATCCAGAAATATAGGTATCTCCTCTAGACATCAAAGCTGATTTGGAGCCAGGGGAAATGCAGCCCAGCATGTGCAAGGCAGATGCAAATCTCCCAGCAGGAGGAAGTCAGGGCACAATTGGAGGGGGTGTGGGGGGGGGTGTTAGAAGTTATTCTGGGTAACAAATGTAAGAAATCAGGGAGATGTGCATTTTTTAAAAAGCCAACCAACAATTGGATCCACATCCAACATCAAGAGGAACAACGTGGCTAGCAGAGACAGGAAACGGGAAAGGGTTACAGACTAGGGTTAGAGCATTTAAATGGAAAACAAACAAACAGAAAGAGTGTGGCTGGCTCTCCCCTTAGTTATGGAGGGAGTGGAAGATATTCCAAGCTGCTCTATGCAATTACTATCCACCCAGTTGGAAAGAGACTGCGCAAATACACATATTTAAAGCTCTCCCAAAAATACACGGAGAAACCACCGGAGCTCCCCAATGCTGACTGCAAAACCCCCCAGCACCTCGGGATCCTGGCTGCTGCAAACTCAATCGTATGAGAGGACCACTTGGTCACCTAAACCCCATTTGCTTTTCACTTCTGGAATGAAGGACCCAACCCTGTATTCCCTTTCCTGCGGCTAATCATAGCAGGGAGAAGAAATGGGGGTGGTGGGAAGACTATTATGGGTTTGAAAGAGAATATTAAAGTCTGAGGAAAAGGGAAGATCAGCTCCTAGAAGGGGGAGAATGGGGAAATCAGTCCTGGAGTGTGGGGTGGGGAAGGTTTGGGAGCTATACGGGGGAGAGGAATAGTGGGAGGCGGGGGGGGGGGGAATTTCTCCTTGAGTATTATAGACTGGAGGAGGGAATTGTATATGCTGGAAACTCTATCCTAGGAGAAGGGCTATGCCGTGGAGGGGGGGGGTACAATTGGGTGGGGGGGCTATGCCGCGAGGGGGTTACACAATTAGGGAGAACTATGCCGGGGGTTACAATTGTGGGGAAAGGGAGGCTGTGCCGCGGGGGGTTACATTTGAGGCGGGAGGGGCAAAGGGGGCTATACCGCATGGGGTGTTGCAAGTGGGTGTGGGGGGCTGCGCAGGGGGTTAAAGTTAGAGGGAACGGGAGGCTACGCCGCGGGAGACTAAACAATTGGGGGGGGGGGGGATGGCGGGGGGTGGGGGGGGGGGGGGGGGGAGAGAACAGGCTATGCCGCGGCGGAGGATTTACAATTGGAGGGAAGTGGAAGCTATGCCGCGGGGGGGTACAGTTAGGGGAAGGGAAGGGGGGATAATGCCGCGGGGGGGGGGGTACGCCGCCGGGGGGGGGTACA